>NC_040884.2:435000-535000 GCF_900634795.4 Betta splendens
AATAACAGCCACTCAACCTGCCTCACAATAACTGAACTCATTGTGAGCCATGACTGCCCTAATGTGCATCGCATCATCTTTGTGAGACACTCTGACCTGCAGTGTGGGAGCCCCACAGGGGACTGTTCTGGCCCCCTTCTTCTTCACCCTCTTCACTGCAGACTTCAGACACAACTCATCTGGCTGTGTTCTGCAGAAGTTCTTAGATGACTCTGCAATTGTTGGACTTATTACTGACGATGATGACGCAGAGTACAGAGAACTGACACAGAACTTTGTGGACTGGTGTCAGCAGAACCGCCTTCTAATCAATGCAGGGAAGACAAAGGAGATAGTGGTGGACTTCCAGAGATGTCAGTCTACACCCCCTCCTCCAGTGAACATTCAGGGAATGAACATCCAGACAGTACCTGGGTGTTTACCTTAACAACAAACTAGACTGGACTAACAACACAGACGCACTGTACAGGAAGTGTCAGAGCAGACTCTACCTACTAAGAAGGCTGAGGTCGTTTGGAGTGAAGGGGACACTCCTGAGGATTCTCTTTGACTCTGTGGTGTCATCAGCCGTCCTGTACAGTGTGGTCTGCTGGAGCAGCAGCATCACAGAGAGGGAGAGGAAGAAGCTGGATAAGGTCATTAAGAAGTCCAGCTCTGTCCTGGGCTGCACTCTGGAGTCAGTGAGGGAGGTGGGAAACAGAAGAGTTCTGGCAAAATTCACATCTATGCTGGACCACGAGTCTGACCCACTGCAGGACACACTGTCTGCTCTGGAGAGCAGATTTAGTGACAGACGGATCCACCCTCGCTGTGGGAAGGAGAGATTCCGCAGGTCTTTCCTTCCTGCTGCTGTCAGATTTTATAATGAACACTTATAACATGGTGCACATTTCTACCGCACTGCCACACACACGCTACATCTCCAGAGCAATTGCACCAGTCACTTTAATATCTCACTCACTTAGTTTGGTGCAGTCACAAGTGACTACTGAACCAATACCGAAGGTAGGTGGTGGAAACAAAAAAGATCCTCTGCAGGCACTCATCTGCTCTGTACATACAGTAACACCTTGATGTTGCGTGACAGATCATCTGATCACACACACTTTGCCTCAGAATCTGCCTCACAAAGATGATGCGATGCACATTAGGGCAGTCATGGCTCACAATGAGTTCAGTTATTGTGAGGCAGGTTGAGTGGCTGTTATTCTCCCGCAGGTAAAGCAGGCTCTGAGACAGGAAGTCCAATGATGGAGCATGTCTGAACAGCCACAATAAACTGTAATAAATCACTGTTTAGAATACTTGCAAAGATCGGCACAACATTAGAGCGTCTTCCTGGGCATAAGAGCATCAACCGGCCAAGCAGGAGGACGCGATTTCAGTCTCATCATAAACTGAAAATCACCGGAACACCGCAGATGCGCTAAATTCTTCCTCATCAGGTGTCGACAAGGTCGTGATGTCGCTGCACTCCCAATGAAGCAGGATGCACAGAAAACTTAGCTTTGTTGGCAGGTGATTCTGTAAGTGACCCGACGGTGGCGAGCTGACTGACCTGTCATTCCTTTAGCAAACGCCATGAGTCGTAACGTAATCGACAGTTGTCAGCACTTGGTTAAATAGCTTGGTTAAATAAATGATTTAAATAAATAATTGTTACGTTGGTTAATGTTAACAATGTGGATCTCAGTGTGTGTCAAAACACGACCGCAATCCTTCAAGAATTACAAATATTTGCCGATGTTGCGCTTCAAAAGCTCTTGGGCGTTTTATTGTGAAAGTCCGGCGACTGGCCCCGCCCCCGGTTTCCCTTTTTCGTATTTCGTTTTGAAAGTGGAGAAAAGGAGAATGAGTAAATCAGTATGTCGCAAATGTGTTTTACCGATTTACGGAAACGAAACACAGCATGAAAAGACGTTGTTCAATTTTCATTTTACACATGAATAATGAATTGCCCTTCATGCACGGACCGTCGCGTGGTAGTGCGCCACAACCTTTACTGGTACCGTTGGGCTCCTGTTGGGCCCAGTTGGTCCATTCATTGATTCGTCCTCATGCTAATGATCTGAACCATTGTCCCTGTGTAGAGTCCAGAGTCTGGGCTCGGAAACAGAACTGCTCTGTCCGTATACTTCTGTCCTACAGCTGAGGGGCGGGGCCACAGAGAAGCCCCGCCCAGCAGGACGCACCGGTGAACACAGCGAACACTCCTCCTGCAGCGCCAACAAACTTTCACTAGGTTTCTTCTTTGTTCCGTTTCTGCATCGGTTCAGTTCGGTCCGCACAAGGAGACCGACGACAGAGGAAGTTTAAGACTAGATTCGGAGAGGTGGGACTGGAGCTGGAGACGTGGTTCCGCTGCAGACAGACGACGGGTCCAAAACTTTCATAGCGGCTGCAGAGAAACCGAGCAGCGAAAGATTCGGGGTAAACAGCAGCTCGGTGCTGGTCCCGGTTGAAGGTCCTCAGTTCCACACACAGAGGACGGAACCAGATGATGAGTTCAATTTCCAGCAGGACGCTCATGGGCGCGTTAAGTCACGGCGAGCTCTCGTCTTATTACTCCTCGGATTAGTTTCTGTCTGGTTCTGATCCAGTTCCGGCTGAATGAAGATGAAACTTTGGGACGGTTTTTCTTCCTGGGCGCGGATTTGGATGAAATTAGCGCTTTTCGCAAATAAAGTGCGGCCGTGAAGGCTTTCCCCCCTGTACTCATGAAACCGAGTTCGGCTCAGTATCGTGGCTCTGGATCACAGCTGCGGAATCATCACACGAACGCGGGACAATGAAGATCGTTGATTACTGACAGTCCGTCTCCTGCAAACATCCAAACGGAACAAATCCACGTCCCATATTCACTTGAAAGCTTTGAGACAATCCAGAGCTTGGTTTGGATGTGCTTTGGTTCTGCTTTTGCTTTCAACGCGCTCAGAGTTGAGAAGAGACGCGGATGTTCGCTGCGCCGACGCACATGGAGCGCTACGGGCGGCCACTGCTGCTGTTGGGTCTCCTGCTCCCACTCTGCGCCGCCGTCACCGACGACCGAATCTCGGACCGGTACGGAGTCTACTGGAACAGCTCGAACCCCAGGTAAGACCCGGTCCCGATCCGAGATTCCGAGAACCGAGATTTTTTATTTCTAAGTTCAGTCCTGAGACTGTTTAGATGGTTCGGAAGGTCAGACACAACCTGGACCCCGATCTGTTCTCGAATTAGGACCCATTCACTACTTAAAATCGATATAGTTCGTTTTCCTAAATTAAAAGTTTCCAAACTTACGTTTAAAGTTCTTCAGTGAGAGATGCTGCGGTTTAGACAAAGAAAACCTGAGGAGGTTCAGAAACAGGTCCGTGTTGATTTAAAGTACGTTTGTCCCGTTCTGTGTGGACCCCTACGGGCTCTCAGAACCCGCAACAGTTTGGCGTGAGATGTTCTATTTCCACAGTTTGCGCTTCTGTGTAGTCAAAATGTCAGACCCAGTTTTTGTCTTGGTTTCTGGACAGAGACAGAACACGTGCCAGAGTTCTTAACCTTAACCTGACAGCAGAGTTTACTGTTCTATGTGCTCTGCTCTGATTGGTCAATCACCTTTTAAACGTCCAATCAGAACCTCAGAACCTGCAATGGCTTCGACTCCATACCTATTCGTTATACTTGTATTAAAAATGTAGGTTTTGCCAGAAGAGTGTTTCAAAATGTGTGTGTGTGTGTGTGATAGAGCTTCACCCAACAGTCGAGATTACAGCAGTGTATATAACGCTACTTCAAACAAACTAATAGGACACAATTTTCATTTCACATTTTGTGATTTCACTTACCTTATGCTCTAGATACAGCCATGTGACGTTACATCGTGTGTGTGTGTGTGTGTGTGTGTGTGTGTGTGTGTGTGTGTGTGTGTGTGTGTGTGTGTGTGTGTGTGTGTGTGTGTGTGTGTGTGTGTGTGTGTGTGTGTGTGTGTGTGAGTGAGTGAGAAACAACAAAAACCTTCGGCACAGCAGACTCTGATTCTGGTCCAACTGTGATGCAGGTTGTTCTGTTTAAAGTGCATTGAGATTAAAAACCCAGAGAGAAATTACTTTGATTTGAAGAAATGAAAGGGAACCACAGAATCAGCACAGCAGAACCATGTCTTCTATTGTACTGACAGATGCACAAGTGTTGTGTTTCACAAATTTTACATTTTTGATGTAAAGGTAGGTTTAGGTTGGTGGTCTTCAGGACGCACAGCACATAGAATCTCCAAATGAAGTGTCCAAAGACGCAGTGTCCTGACCCTACTCGGCAAACTATTTCCTGGCCTATGGACTGGGCCGCCCTAGTCCCAGCAGAACCAACATGTGTTGGTTCAATTAGTTAGTTTATTAGTTGGTGTCTTAACCGTAAAAAGGCCAGAGCTGATTTGACTGATTTAATGCTGCTGTCACAGAAACCACAGCATGAACGGGTTCAGTCCAGACAGAACAAGAACCAAAAGCACATGTCCGGTTCAGTCTTTGACCCATCAGCCTAAAAATCTTTATTCTGACTCTTCACTTTTTTTCTTTCTTTGAATCCATCTTGTTCTTCTGTGACCTTGTACGACCTCAAATTGTTTGTAGTAGATCGAAGTACAACAAAGTAGAACATGATACAACACATAGAACCCTACTGTTAGTCAGGTCGTAAAGCTCAGACCTGGTTCTGGTGGGTTTGGACTGCCGCTCGAACTGCATTGTCGTTCTGTGTGTTTAGTTCTAAGGAGCAGCTTTATCAAGGTCAATAGGTGAATTTGCTGTGACATGTTTTGAACACTGTGTCCAGTAAAAGTTGTTCTGCACAGGAGACCCATGTTTGCTGGAGCAGACCACCAGAATGTGCTCTTTAACCTGGTTCTGTGCAGCTTGTGACCCGCTTGTGCTGAAGCTGCTACTGAGGCTTTTCATCTCGTGTTCTGTGTAGCTGCTCAGACCTGAGGCCAGAAACACAAAACCCCAAAAATGTTAACTTCATTAGGTTTCACTCTGCAGTTGAACGGTTCCACAGAGCGAGAACGGGGTCGAGGAACTGATGGATCCAATAAAAGCTATCATGTGAGTCAAACAAACAGTGGAAAACATGAGTTCATCCTGAATTAATCCACCTCAGACAACTCAGAACCACAATCCAGCAGCTGCTTCAGAACCGAGCAGCGGTCCGATCCTTCATCTATGTTTGAGCTGCAACAAATGACAACATTCGTCATCTGCAGTATTCTTTGGTTTCAGTGGTAAAAGCGGAACAGGTCGGAGATCAGCGACAAGCCAAAACCGCAGAAACTGCAGCCGCCATTTTGTTTAGCACAAAGCAGAGGATGAAGTCGTTCAGGGTTCGTCAGTCTGAATAAAACACCTGACGATGACGACGACTACAACAACAAAATAATTTACCATCAGGACCAATTGGAGCTTTTGTCCTGGAAATCTCCCGGTTCCCCGGTTCCATGGCTCAGATGTGACACCGGTGTGACCCAGGTTGCATCAGAAAGTCCGGAATTGTTTTTTCTAGCAGTGTGAATATTTAGCATGTTGTTCCTGGAAGTTGATCGTGTCAGCGCGGCGTCAGCAGGGACCGGTCTGTGTCAGAGCTGCTCCTCCAGTTATTTTTACATTCTCTGCTCCTTGTGTCTCAGCACTTCATCATGCTCTCTGCTCCCTGCTCATGCATTTTAATGTCTGACCCACATTTCACTGGATACACACACACGGGAAACTTTGAAGTCCTGGCTTCCGTTCACAAGAGGAGGGTGAAAAGCTGCAACCTTTTACTGTTTTCTGATGAAATTCAGCCTGAAATGCAAAAGAAGGAAGAGGAGGTGAGGAGGCAAGGGAGAGGATGATGTCAGGATGTTGTTGGTCCTGAATTGTGTGGGTCGGGTCAGCGTGATGGTCACGGCTCAGCTGTTGGGACCACCTATACAGGAGGCTGAAACAGGTGCAGGGAAGCCCCGCATAAACCCCCACAGATCCCGGTGTTGGTTGGATGGTGAGCGATGGGTTCGTCCATTGTCAAGGCAGGTTCCTCTATAGCAGGGGTGGGCAATCCTGGTCCTTGAGGGCCAGTGTCCCTGCTGGTTTTCCAACTCTCCCGGCTGATCACCTCATCAGGTGTGTCAATTAGCTTTTTCAGCTGCTGATTGACTAAACACACCTGATCCAGGTAATCAGCCGTAACTGGTGCAGGGAGAGTTGGAAAACCAGCAGGACAGCGGCCCTCGAGGACCAGGTTTGTCCACCCCTGCTCTATAGTCTCTAAGTTTTAAAGCCCCCACCCCACACCACCTAGTTCTGATAGAGCTGAAACATGGACCTGTTCAGAACTTGATCTGAACCCATTCAACGTCCAGCTTGTGTGAATCAGCAGCAAATGTCATTTAAGTGTGTGCGTGAGAGACCTAACCTGATACGGGTCCAGTCTGGGCAGTTGAGTCCTTGGGGACCTGATCTGGGACCTGTGGTGATCTGAGCAGATGGTGACCTTCAACCTTTCTGGCAGCCTGAGCTTTCACTTAGACACAACTCTGGGATCTTAAGGCTCTAAAGGTTTGGTTTGTGTTTACTGCTGGACCAGAACCTATCCAACATTAGACACAAGAATTTGTATTTATGCAATTCTAGTAATTAATGAACAGTTTGCGAGCTGTACCTGCTAGTGTTGTTTTAGTCTGTTAGTCTACACCTTCAGAATACAACCACTTAAACCTTGATGTCTTTCCGTGGCTTCTTTTATCGATGAATAAATTTCATGCTGTATCCTCATTCTGCTCATTTATGGTCCTACTGAAGCAAGAACCGCTCAGTAACCGGGTTTATGATTGGAGATACCACAGAGCTAGACTAAACCCAGGGATCTTGCTGGACTTGGAATGGACAAAAACCGGACCTGGACTGTTTCTCTGCTTTTTTTACAGACTAACAGTAAAGTCTGAGCAGTGCTTCCCTCCTGGTGGGGGAGGGATCCAGGCTCCAGGCCACTCCTTTTGTGGTAGTGGGGGACTGTGTTTGTGTTCTCCCCAGCAACCAAAAAACCCCCAACAGACTTCGATGCCTCTAGTACAGGGATGTCCAGGTCCATTCCTCGAGGGCCAGTGTCCCTGCTGGGTTTCCAACTCTCCCTGCTGATTACCTTGATCTGGTGTGTCTGTTAGCTGCTGATTGACTGAGCACACCTGGTCAAGGTAATCAGTATTAGCTGGGGCAGGGAGAGTTGGAAAACCAGCAGGCCAGTGGCCCTTGAGGATCAGGTTTAGACACCCCTGCTCTAGTAATATAAACTATCACATGCAAACTAGGCCAGACTATCTGGCCACATCCGATCACTTCCATCATCAGCAGGACAATACTGCCCACCCCTGATCTACAGGGACTGAGCTCTTGTCTAGTTTTGACTGACTCTACCTGAGAACGACATACACACCTCAAGGTACTAGTCCCAAATCTGGACTGTGTTTACATGCTCCTGGTCCATCAGGTTCGTCAGTGTTTGTGTTTCTCAGCAGGTCTGAGGTTTGCGTTCATTCATTATGGACGACCTGGGTCTGCTGCTCTGAGATGACTCATGAATCATTGAAAGCTGCCGCTCATTCTTCACGTCATCAGGCCTGGACCGGGTTAAGACCGAACCCACTCATCTTGTTTCACCATTAAATCTGGTTTTACTTCATGCGAAGGTCGTTACAGATGCAGCAGGTTTCTATTCAGCTCAGGCTCAGACCAGCAGCAGCCTTTTTAAATCAGACCCTGGCTGCAGAGTAGCTGGACATACAGTGAGCAGGGAACAACACTTGTCCCGATGATGGGGTCACGTTTCAGCAATACTCTGAGGAAGGAGGCTTCTGATTTTAGAGATGTTCCTCAGATGGATCAGAGATTTTGGTCAGAAATGCAGTTCCTCAGTAGAAGCTGAAGCTACAGTATGTTATTCAGAGGAACCATCTTACTGGCCCAAACAACAACAACAACAAATAATTTCCATTACTTAGGAGACAACCAGGACTTGTCTTTCAAATAAATTTGACATTTAACTCAGTGGTTAGTTTCACATGGTTTGACAGACAAACATAAACACCTGAGTGTCATTTACATAGCAGTGACTCGCCCCAACACAGAACCCTGCAGTACCCCAAAGCTGATTCTGAAGTCCACATTTCTAGCTAATGTTTCTTTTTATTTCAAGTCAATCTGAGTAGTTTGTCTGTTTCTGGCTGTAATAATTTAAAGTAATAGTGTAAGTTGAGTTTTGTTGCTTAATGACGCTTCATCAATCCAGAACCAGCCACGGGTTCCATCTCTAGGCAGAACATGTAGCTGCAAACAGAACCAATCATTTTTTTCCCTGTGCTTCATTAGTGTTGCCCTCTGGTGCCTCTGTGGTTTATTAATCACCAAACCAGCTTCCTGCTTGTTTGAGCTGTGTTGGATGTTTTATTTCCTTCTCCAGTTGTGACACAGTTTAAGGCTGTGGTCGGGTCTAACCCGAACGGCAGAAACCTGCACCTGGTCTGAATTCAAATCTGACCTACTTTCCTTGTCATCCCAAAGCGTGAATCTGTTTTTCTGCTTCTTTGTCGTCATTGGCGAGAGGGGGAGGGAGGAGAGGACGGGAGACAGGAAACTCTGTGAGCAGACTTTTCCCCAGACGAAGGGAAGCACCGGCAGATTTACAGATTTTACACCCGGATGGAGCTTTTAGCTCAGGAAGACTTTTTATTTCTCGTCCTCACGGCAGCTTTAGCTTCGTCTGTCAGGATCTTGACACAAACCAAATGTGCCTTTTCTTCCACCTGAACCACCGCTTGGCCACGGCCACCGGTTAATGGGATTATGCAGATGGCAGCGTCTTAAAGCACCATTTGAAGTGTTTAATGGAGATTATGGAAATGGTCGAGCGACTCAGGCCTTTGCTCACTCCGTGAAAGGACGATACAAAGACTAGAAAGCAGCTGCTCCTCTGCTGTCGGGACCAGAGTCGAACCGGGTGATTGGCAGCTCGATGGCAGCAACTGAGGCGCTGACCTGAGACCAGCTGGGCAGCTTCGGGTTCGACAGTGCAACAGAGTCATGATTTGTGCTTCTTCTGAAACATGTCATCACTGGGCTGGTCCTGGTTCTTCCTGGTTCTAGGTCTGACAACAGATGATCAGCAGAACATGTGTGACTGCTTAGTTCTGCAGAACCCTTTTTTATCTTTCCTTTCAGACCCAAACACTTGCTGCTCAGCTGCAGCATGCCTGGTTCGGTCGCCACAGTTGCATGTTAAAAATGATTTAAATATTGTTAGTTGTGTAATCACAGTTAGAAGCAGGTTCATAAACTCATTGTTCCAGAAACATGATGAGGAGAAGCTGCAGTGCTTCAGACAGGTCCACATCTGTGTCAGTCACAGCTGATGCATCACGCTCTGATTCCTGCAGCGTCCCAGCGTTTACATGCCGAAGCAGCAGCTCCACCGGGTCTGAGCCTAAAATATTTCAGGCAGTGGAAGGTTCTGACTGGATCTGCGACAGTGACGTTGGTGATCCCTTTTTTTAGGCCGTGGTTGTTTGTATTAAATACTGAATGGCCAGTATTTGTAGTTTTGCTCAGACTCTGGTCCCAGAATGTTGATGGTTTAGTACACAACATATTCACAGAAACCAGAGGTAGGTGAACACACAACTTCATGTCTGCATTAAACTTTTCAATGTGTTTTGACTGGATGACACCCCCTATCTCAGGTAAATGGTCATTACAAAGACAGATGCGCCTGCTGGTTTCCTTGGAAACGGCTGTTGTTACAGTCTGGCTTTTTATGTCTCTGGTTTGGTTTGTTTGGTCGTTCAACTGAAGGGTCTGGGCGTTGGGTTCAGTGTTCGTCACCCTTATTTAAACCATGACATTGGTTTAACGCCAACCATGTTTCTGCTGAGTCTGGGTCGATGGCAGCACTGCAGGAGCATTTCGCTGATGGAACCCACTTGGTCGATTCAGGGACGTTTGGCTGGGGCTATTGGGACTACTGCTTTCTGATTGGTTGATGATGTGTGAGCTCTGTGATTGGCTGTGGTCTCACTGAGCCCTGTGATTGGCTGGGGGTCTGCAGGGACTTTTCAGCAGCCAGTAATAATTAATGTGTGTTTCCATAAATAAATAACCTTTTGCAGCTTCATCACTATTTTTGTTTGTCCTTTTCGTGTGATTCCTTCTCTCCTAGGTAACCTAGGAGGTTACCTGTTTCCTTTGTGTTTTATCAATGTCTAATAAGTGGCTATAACTCACATCTGCTTTTGAGTCCAGCTCATGTATTTTCTGTTTCTGACACAAGAACAAGGTCAGATTTTAGTTTCAGCTGGAACACTTTTGATGTCTTCAACAAAACCGGTCATATTAAAAATGTGGAAGCAGACTCATCAGTCTGTAGGAATAAGAAAACCTTTAACTGTCCCGCATTGTGGAAATTGCATCTCACAACAGCACAATAAAGCACAATACAGACTGAAAAATACAGCATCGGAAGTAAAGTTCAAGTAGCGCACCTCCACACCCATACGACTGGCCTGAGAGAGAAGGCACAAACAAATGTTAAACACTACAGTAAAGCGAGTGAGTAGTGTATGGAGTCATGGGAAGGATTATTGCATACTATAGTATGCACAGGTTTACACAAACATTGCACAGAGGATTTTTTTCCCCACATAACCACTGATACAGCGTGTGCAGTAATTAACAGTTCTAATTGTACAGTCTGATAGCAGCAGGTAGGAAGGATCTAGGAAATCTCTTCTTCACACAGCGAGGTGAGTCCTCCAGTGGGTGAGAGTCCTGGTCCAGGATGGATGTGGGTTCAGCCACCTCCTGCACTGTGTCCAGAGTGCAGCCCAGGACAGAGCTGGACTTGTTGATGACCCTGTCCAGTCTCTTCCTGTCCCTCACTGTGATGCTGCTGCTCCATCAGACCACACGTACAGGACGGCTCCACCACCGTCTCTTGTTCTTGTTCTTCTAGTTTCTCTGGCACCAGTCCACAAAGTCCAGAGTGAGTCCTCTGTACTCTGCATCGTTGTCATCGGTGATCAGGCTGACACAGTCATCTGAGAACTTCTACAGAACACATCTTTCCATGTTTTAGAACTAATCAAATCAGATGTTGCAGATTCAGTTGTTTCCATTAGTTTTATCTTGTCTTTGTGCTATAATATCTATAACGAAGTTTAGGTCTCAGGTCTCACTGTTAGGTTTCACTTACTTTGCTTCTTAGAGTAAGATTCATAACCAGTGTTAATCCCGGAACTTATCATTTTTGGATCCATGTAAAATGTTTGTGTCTGTTTCTAGTTGAGGGAGGAAGAATTTAGGAAAAACCTGTGGTGACATCAGATGACACAGGCTGTAGCTTCCGACTTCATTCCATTTTAATGTAAAACATTTGTTCGTTTTATTTGCTTTTCTGAAAAATAATTCCTCTTTTTTTTTTTTTTTAAATAAGGAACAATTAAAACGGAGCGAAGCATTGACATGCTCTTGAGGGAACCTGGCTAACTGCTGGACAGACGCAGGTGTTTGTGAGGAGAGCAGCTGTCTTCTCTCACTCTCTCCTTCCTTCCTCATCTTACCTGAAACAGCTTAGGGGTCCTTGGAGAATGTTTCCATGGCGACACCCTCCCTGGCTGCTGTGGTGATGAGTTGTAGGTCTGATAAGAGCTAAGGAAAGGACAGTTCAGGCTTTCGCTTCTTTGTGTCTGTATACCTGCTCAGAGCCCTGGGGCATGCTGGGAGCTGTAGTTGTGTGCGACCAGGTGTGTCAGCTGTGTGTTAACGGGAGGTTTCTGTCAGAGACCAAGTGAGCAGTTCTACACCTCAGGCCTCAGGAGCACAAATAATGAAAAACAATGTTTATTTATGAAGGACCTGTCACAGTCCTGTGACTTCAGCCTGTAGCTCGGCCCAGCAGATACTGGTTCAGCAGAACCGCTCAACTGGATGTTGACTTGAGTGTGTTTTCAGTAAAGCAACACGGTAGAAGCTATGTTTGGACGACACAACTGGGGAAAGGAACAGAACCTGAAACTGAGCCTGCATTTCTTAGTACAGTTATCAATCAGACAGATTCCATAAATTGTGTCTGAAACCTTGATGATGTTGATTTTAAACTGCAGGATGGACGTTAGTTCTGTTTCCAGCATTCAGCTGCATATTTTATGGTTCCCATGAATACAAGAGTGGCTCCTGCCATCACATGAATATCAAATATCTTCTCTCAGCACATCACTGCAGCAGGAGAGCGTCTACTGTCACAGTGGTGCTGTCTGGGCTGCATGGAGCAGAACCAGAACAGCTGGGCCAGAACTTAAGTTCAGAGTCAGCCTGTCTCTCTACTGAGTCACAGACACAAACTGTAGTTCTTGAAGCTGTTCTTAAGAAGCCAAGTCGGCAAAGTTGATAAACTAAGTAAATCCACCTCACACACTGAATATTGTTACTAGTCTGCTGTCCTCCACTACGACTCTTCCCCCTCTCTGTAGGATGTCTCCCCCTTCCTGTAGGACTCCCATGATGCTTTGCAGTACTGGGAGCCTGCTTTGTCATGGTTCTACTGAGGAGGATTCCGCTGTGAGATCAGAGGGAAACATGAGCCATGTTCTGTTTTTACTGCTCACACATTGTTTCTGAGCCAAACACAGACAATGAGTCACAGTTCATGTTTTTACAGCATCATGGAGAAGGTTTGAGTCAACTCCGGTTCCTTTGCTGTGGCTCTGTCTCAGTTGGGACTTGGGTTGAGACTAATCCTAGTTAGCTAAGGGGCCAGTTTCTGGTCCAGACCACATTTCAGCTCATGGCCCAGTCAGTATGGAAATCTGCTTCCTGTTGGAAGGCTGCAGAGCGTTAAATCCTGTGAAGCAGAGTTTATCAAACACAGAGGAATGAAGGGCCTCGGCACCGTGACCTGATCACAGGCATCACAAACACAGAGCAGTCACAGCCAAATCATGGAGTCAACTTGGATTAAAGGAGACTCAGAGGTCAAAGGTCACCAAACAGACTGGACCTTGTTGAATTAATGCTACAGAACCTTTCCATCGTAGTTTTGACAGAAGCTGTAACCATCAGATAAGCACAGTGCTGATGTGTTCACAGGCGCTAGACACTACAGCGTCTGACTCTGTAATGATCAGACAGCCTGTGTGTCAGGTCAGACAGAGCGTGTTTTTTCCAGCTGGGGTCCAGCGCTTCAACCGACTTCTGGTGCAGCTCAAAGGAAACTGTTGTTGACTGGTTGGTCCAAGACGACAACAACAGTGGCTTTTGTCCAACCAGAACCAGGCTCCGCTTTCCCCTACTGTAATATTTTGAGTATTGAGATTAGCCGAGCTCCCAGCAGCCATTGGGGTCGTGTAATCCAGGCTGTGTCGGGTGCTGATAAGGCGGGCCTAATGTCCGCCGTGGCCTGTCAGGAGCTGACGTTATGACGCCTTTTCTCATGGACACTTATTAGCCCCACAGCAGGAAATTACATCTTACAACAGCTATACATAAACAGAGATGCAGATACTGAGGTGGACAATAATCATTGCACATTATGACTATTGTACAGATATATGGGAAGATATTGCATAGGTTGACAAAATGTAACATTGCTTATTATTGAGTCTGATGCAGCAGGACGCAGAAGCCTGCGGAATGTCTCCTTCACACAGCGAGGGTGACTCAAGGTGAAGCAAGGTTATGGGATGAATAACAGGAAATGCTCTTAGGGTTATGTCATACTGTTTTTACTGTTACTGATATTTAAACGTAGTGTAACTTAGTTGGATCTGATACTGTAATTTATTATTGGTATTTATAGTACTGTAGCACTGTCACCTGTTCCTATTGGGGGAACTCGTCCAGATGTGCCTGGCGCCTGCAAGGGGCCGTGGATAGAGTCCATGAAGGAACCGTGGTTGCATGCAAACTAAAAATCATGTGCAGCTGGTTCTGATAATGCGGTTCCTGGAGGAAGAATCTCAGATCTGCTGCTCATCCGAGAGACTCCTACACATCGTAACAATAAGCAAAAATTAGAGACGTACAATGTCACGTTTCATGTGATGTTGTACATGTAATGTGAAGTATCAGTTATCAGAGCTCTTGCAATCAAAGCCCCGGCGCCGCCCACTCAAACACTGTGCTGAACTGGCATCAGTCAGAAACGATTTTCTCTCAGATTAAATCGGACTTCAGTTCCTATCAGGGTGAGACCTTGTCCATTCCAGGACTTAACAGAAGGCTCTCTGGGAATTGTGGAAATCATGCAGCCATTGTTGACAGCAGCGTGTGATTGGTGGAGTGTGTCGGACGCTGACAGCCGGGACAAAGACGAGGAGGAGGGAGGGAAGGATGCCTGGCCAAGGAGAACTAATCCGCCTCCTTCGTACCCCCCGGAATCGCCTCTTTACTCAGCTCCAGACCGGCTGTCTGACCCCCTGCTGGTTCTGCGGGACAATAGAGCCACAAAGAACCAAACCTGGTTCACAAGGACTAGCTCAAACCTCTAATATAAAGTATAATATAAATACAATGACAATATCAGGATTGTATCCTGATATTTTTAATATCAATTATTATAACGATTTTTGAAATGATGGCAGCCTCAACTTATATGTAGCACTGATCTTCAATTTAGTTTAAAAACATTAAACACTAGAATGTAACTTAATATAAAATTATATTACAACAATACATTGTTTTAAGTATAATGTAATTTTTAAACATATTAAAAGCCAACAACTAAATATTTGTTGTTTTATTATTGATGGTATAACATCAATAAATAATAACAATTTTGTAATTGTTAAAATAATTCAAATTTACATAAAACATGAATCATTTCAAAATGTAAATAATTTTCATTTTTTTATATTAATAATCTTTATAATCCTTCTGGATTTTGGACATTAAATAATAATTGTGTCACTTGTTTCCTAAGTTTTTCTTTAATTCTTATTTTATATCTAAAAAAAACTGTAAATGCTAAATTAATGTTTTTAAGCTTTTTTTTTTTTTTTTATAATTATTTGCAAATGTTGTGTTTTGTCCCCCCCCCTCCTTTTATTAGTTCATGCGTGCCACGAATTTATTCATCACGCTCTGGTGAATTGATTTTATGGCACCAGGTTTTCGAGGGAGCTATTGAAGCTGCGTTGACGCCGTGGTTACTGCTGAGATTGTGGGGAAAATGAGTTAGGATCATGTGGGTAAAATCACATTTTGTTGATTCTGTCGTGAAATGTACAAACGTTCGCTTTGAGACTGATCCAGAGTGATTAACGTGCAGGTTGCTGCTTAATCCAGAGAAGAAGCATGCGTCCTACCGCAACGTAAGAATCGGTCATGGTCACAGACTCTCCCTGTTCGGGGCAGAGGGAAGCAGAAATGTATTGGGCCTTCGTTCTGATATGAGGCCAGAACCGTGTCATGTGGGCTCTGACTTGACCCCTTAGACCAAATCAGGATCTGCAAATGTTGTAATAACTGTTTAAAGCCAAATGTGTCCTGTATTATTATATTGTGGCAAGATGTTTTTTGTTGATTTAATTTAATTAATTCATTGACGCTTTGAGTTTTATTCACACATTGGTAAATGGTTTCTGATATGTTTTATTTGAGCTGAGGAAACTTTTGACCTGATTTTTATGCCAATGATTTTTCAGCAAGAACTGATCTGATTGGTTAGTTTGTATGAGGGAGAAATAAGACTAAGACTAATTATTCTATGTGTTTGTTTTGAGGGACGAGACATGTCAGTGTTTCTCTGTGGTGGCTCTAGAAGCTCTGAAGGGTTGGTGTTAGTGTGAAGAGAGACTCTGGGAGTGAACAGCTGAGGTGTATTTAAACCTGCTGAGTGGGAAATCGGCAATAAACAAAAATAAGTAGTATAGAACCTGAGGCATCAACAACTGGTCCCTAGGGCTCGTTACTGATTGTTAAAGCCTGTTACTGTTTGTTAAGGCTTGTTACTGGTCCTTAAGGCTTCTTACTGACATGTAGAGCTCATTAATGGTCCTTAAAGCTCGTTACCGGTTCTTA
Organism: Betta splendens; assembly: GCF_900634795.4. Taxonomy (NCBI): domain Eukaryota; kingdom Metazoa; phylum Chordata; class Actinopteri; order Anabantiformes; family Osphronemidae; genus Betta; species Betta splendens. The sequence continues at coordinate 451,068 of NC_040884.2, forward strand.
AGGCCTGTTTTTGGTCATCAAGGCTAATTTCTGGTACTTAAGCCTTTCTTACTGGGCGTTAAGGCCCGTTCCTTTTCGGTGAGGCCTTTTACTGGTTGGTAGAGCTTGTTATTGATTGCTAAGACTAGTTACTGGTCAGCAAGGCTAGTTACTGGTTCTTAATGCTTGTTTCTGGTCCTTAAGGCCCATTACTGGTAGGTAAGCCCCTTTATTGGGCGTTAAGGGCCGTTACTGGTCCCTAAGGCTTCTTTACTGGGTGTTAATGCTTTTTAATGGTCAGTAAGGCTAGTTACTGGTCCTTAACCCTTTACCCCCCAGGCCTATTTTCTGGGGTCTTCCAAAAGATGGCATAGCCATGATAAAGATGGGTATATCGCTGCAACCATAAAGGCTACTTGAATGCTTTTGGTGTCATAATGTAGGGGACACTTCTGAGATGTGATAAGAAGTGTATAAATGAGTTGAGAATGAGAATGAGTTGAGTTACTTATGCACTTTTTATTTTTAATTAAAAATCAGGAATGTCTGAAGAGTAATCCATTTTCAAGATATATATCTTTGTAAATAGAGGCTTCAGTAACATCTTACCTCTATATAATCATAGCACAATTAGTCAACATTAACTCAGCAACAGTCAGATGAGGTTCTCAGTCCACTATAGTCCACTAGTCAATGTGGGCTATAGCACCTATAATAGCAATAATGGCGATCAATATATCCAAACAACCTAAATAGGTTATTTATATCTATCTGACTAAATATAAACAGTTTCCAGTCATTGTTCAGCCTGTCCAAATCTGTCACATATTTCCACCAGAGGGCAGGTGTCTGTGTGGCCATATCGCTTTCGTTTTATGGCCTTGAGGCAATAAAAAACCATGACCAAAGGGTATTCAAATAAATCACTTCAGACAAGCTCTGTGGCTTAGAAAGTCAGAGAGTGACTGGGTGGTATTGGTGGTATAATGGTATTGGTTCACCAGTAATATGGACTTTATATGACAATATTTGAATGTTTACATTGTTTATTCAGCTAGCGATTAGCGTAGTAAGTATTGTTCGTCGCTCATAACTTACCACCTGTACTAGCTAGCATGCTTTGGCACATCTCTTTAGATTCCGTAGAAGCTTAGCTTTCAGTTGAGCTATAGATCATAGATTAGGTTTGGATAAAGTATCATAGTGGTAGAGCCGCACAGCAGGACCTCCAGCCATTGAATCTTAGTGCTGTACGGTTATGCAAGGAAAACAATGACTGACTGAGTAGTTTTGCTCTGCCCCCTCTTAGCCTGGCTCCGCCTCTTCTTAGCTTGACCGTTGCTGGGGCAGTTACAGAGGAAAACAGGAAGCATTAGTTGTAGTTTGTGAGACTACGGCAAACCGACTGCCACAATGGTTGGTTGCTACAATAATCTGGTATATGCAGATAGATATGAATATGATAAGGTTGATGAGTGGGGTAGAGGAGTCGGTGGGGGGCGGGGGCAGAGTTCAAAAAGGAGACACTCTCTAGGAAAGAAACTGTTCCTCAGTCTGCTGGTTCTGTCCAGGGGAACCTGAAGCACCTGCCCTAACGGCAGGAGAGAGAGCAGTGGCGTGGTGAGAGGAGTTGAGAATACTGTGCGCTCGATACAGACAGTGTTTCTTTTGAGATTTCTTCAATGGCTGGAAGTGGAGTCCCTGTGATGCGTTGGGCATTTGGGCTGCAGTGCCTTAGGCTCCACAGCAGAGCAGCTTATACCAGACAGTGACACAGTTGCTCTCTGTTGTGCAGCGGTAGAGGTTCACCAGGATGAACAATAACAGCTGTTTTTACTTGAGTAGTCTCAAGAAGAAGAGGCGCTGGTGACCCTTCTTGATCAGACTGGAGGTGTTGGTGGTCCAACTTATGTCTTTTGAGATGTGGATCTCCAGGAACTTGACGGATGAGACCAGCTCAACGGCCATTCTGTTAATGTGGATGGTGTCGTGTGAGCCTCTCCATCATGAAGTCCACAATAAGCTCCTTGGTCTTGCTGTTGATAAGTATCAGATTATTGCTCGTGGTGTTTGATCCGTGCATGGACCAGCAGTCGTGCATGAAGAGGGAGTAGAGGGAGGGAGTAGAGGAAGGGGCTCAGCACACAGCCCTGTGGTACGCCAGTGTTGAGCTTGATGGTGGAGGAAAGGATGTGGTCTGACCCAGCATGCTGAGGTCTGTTGGTCAGAAAGTCCATAACGTCCAAAGTGTCACTAAAACAGGTGGAGGACAAGGAGAAGAAAACCTCCTGACACTGTGTTCAGTATTATTAGGAGCGCACAGATTCTTTGCGCAGACAGAATTAATATTAAGTCTGTTGAATTATTTATTGAACAAGAAGCCACCAATCTGGTACCAGCTTCAAATGTTATTCCATACCACGCTGGATCATCGTTAAAACACCACCTCACTACAATGTTGCTGACTGTAGCTGCATTTGGGCATCACAGATTATTACCCCCTTGGCTGAAACCCTATGGTCAGCAGCTGGATGTGGCTGGCTGATGCCTTTAACGGATCCTTTAACTTGACTAGAGTCGTTGTCATTAAAATATAAGTTTGCATCATTTTGCACATATTTTTATAGCAGCTCATCTAATTGTAGAAGTGTGGCTGTACATTAATTATTTATTGTTTTTCTCTGCTGTGACTAAAGATCGTTTTCACGTGATTAACAGTTTCACAGTTCCACCTCTTCGTGACGCCTCCTCATCTTCTCTCAGAACTGCTGCACTTAAAAGCAGAGATGATTGACAGGAGTAGACATAATGGAGGCCAGAATATGGCTTGGGGCCAATAGGGGCCAATGGGGTCCACATGAGCTACACAGTGGAGGAGGAGGCATCAGCATTGCCCCTGACAGGCTTCACCTCTCAGACCAGGAAACACAAAGCAGCAGGAGCCTCCTTTTGTTCCCATTGTCCCCCCCTAGAGTAAGGGGCGGGCTCAGTGAGGGGGCGGACAGTTTAATTGACAGCTGGCAGATTTTAGGTGATTCCTCTTTTGCTGCTCGTTCTTCTTTGGAGGTGTTGTGACAGTGCTAATGGATCCCCTCCAGTCCAGTGTCTGGGTTTCCCCAAGTACTGCAAGTACAGTTAAAGTCCATTTACTCAAGTACAGTTAAAGTACATCTGCCCAGGTACTTCATGCTTAAGCTGTATAGTAACATCTATCATGACAAAAAGCATGAAGTCAACTGCTGTGTCTTATAAACCACATCAATCCATAATAAATATATTTCTTCTACAGTTTGTGAATGTTGGTGGTTTTCACATCAGACATGTTGCATTTGTGCAGGAACCATGTTAGTGAGACACATGTTCACCATCTGGACCAAACTTTAGATTTGTGTTTTCATCAGCATCGACTTAATCTGTGATTAAAATGGCCATTCTAGAGCATCTACTTCCTGTTGCACTCAAAGTAAGAAAACACTATGGTTCTCCCTCCAAAAATCAGCTCGACACGTGAACTATGATTTGCACGCACACTGCTGAGTTACTCACTTGTCACCGTGGTAACCAGAGACAGACTGTCCAGATACAGGGAACACGTGGCTGCTGCTGTTTGGGATGTTCAGAAAACATGATCCAGCCTCGCTGAAAGGAATCTGAACAAAATACCTCCATTCAGAACCGAGTCCAGACCAGACTCACAGATTCTGTGTCAGACCGTCAGAGTGGAAACTCCAGATCCAGATTTGTTGACGCCATCCTGGGAGCTGGACACGAGTACGTAGAGTAGCGCCTGTGAACACATCGTCAGCCTTTGCAGGAGGGAGAAGGAAACTGGTGTGTGTGTGTGTGTGTGTGTGTGTGTGTGTGTGTGTGTGTGTGTGTGTGTGTGTGTGTGTGTGTGTGTGTGGGTGTGTGTGTGTGTGTGGTGTGTGTGTGTGGGTGTGTGTGTGTGTGTGTGTGTGTGTGTGTGTGTGTGTGTGTGTGTGTGTGTGTGTGTGTGTGTGTGTGTGTGTGTGTGTGTCCTGTGTGTGTGTGTCCTGTGTGTGTGTCCTGTGTGTGTGTCCTGTGTGTCGTGTGTGTCCTGTGTGTGTGTGTGTGTGTGTCGTGTGTGTCCTGTGTGTCGTGTGTGTCCTGTGTGTCCTGTGTGTGTGTGTGTCCTGTGTGTCCTGTAGCTTGTAGCTCTTTGTCTGAACTTGAGGAAACACTATGACTATTGTAGCAGGCTCTGTCAGGACAGAGTCGGTTTACAATAACACACGGAGAACAATGGCTGCACAGCCCCGGGGGCATCCATCAGGGGTAATGAAGCTGCCTGTGTGGAAAGGTTCTGCTCCATGATGGACACACTAGTCAGCACTGCTTTACTTATTTATTGTCGCAATATCAAAAAAAGAGGTTCATTATTTAGAGAAGGAATTTAGAATTCACACAGTCATGTCTCTGTTGGTTTAGGTGAATATGAGCTGGAGTCAAAACATCTGCACCTGAACACCAGCAGAATCAGACCTGGTTCAGTCCAGCATCCAGAACTTGGTTCTGGGTTGTCCACTGACTCCAAGCTGATGTCTATTGAGCTGCATCTCACTTCTCAGTTTGAGTCCACCGAACCTAGACATTTTTTTGACAGCATTCGAGCCACCCGTCCTCAGAACCGGCCCAGACAGTGAACCATGCTGGACTGTGCTGGGAGCAGTGATGTGACACCTAGGCTTCCACTTTCTGGTGATTCAGGGGAACCACTGTGCCTCTTCCAGTCCTTTGGAATATTGATACAGGTCCAGTCTCAGTATTGATTTGTAAGAAGATGAAGACCCTGATGCCTGCTGGGATGAACACAGGCCTCTGTGTTCATTACACAGATGAGTGAAGATGTGAGAGCTGAGAGTACAGAGTTCACCATGAACGCACCTCCTGCTCTGTCAGCTCTCAGTCACCTGATCCTGCAGCTAACTGAGTTAGCTGCCACTTTGGTAATGCAGTTAGAGAAGACAAAGAGAGGCCTCCATCTGCTCCTAGCTGATGCTTCTGAGTGTTGTTACTGCTACACACCCTGAGATCACACTTTCCAGACCAGCTGCTCACAGCCCAACACAAACCCAGTGTTTTACTTCCAGCCTCCCACTCAGTTCGACTCTGGTTCCATCAGAATCTGTCTTGTTTACTGAGATTTTAATTGGACGCTGCTTATCACTGACTCTTCTTATCAAATGATTCCTCCTCCATCAAACTCAGCTGTGTTGGTTGGACTGCTCCTTCCTGTGGGATGCCGGTGCAGGCTGTTGTTAACAGGGGGAGCGTGTGCTGACTGTGGGACGTCCAGCACGTGAGTGCAAGACAACATGCTCTGAGGAAACTGCTTTGGTGTTGGTTGCGTGGCCGTAACAAACCTTCACCTGCTGTTGGAGCTTGTTCTAGTTTTGCTTCAGATGTTCTGCAGCTGCTGAACCATTAGAGATGACCTGTTTAGAGGAGCACTTGCTTTCTCCCCTGGCCACTCCCTGGTGGGTGGGGTCACGATGATGGCATGTTTTTTTTAGTTTGAGCCTCCATTAGTGTCTGATTGTCTACGTCTCTGTGGAACTGAACTGTGAAAGCTGTCGTCCCAGTCGCAGCCGTTCAGTGACTACTGTAATTGTAAAAACTGTACTGTAAAGAATTTAGAGTGACCAATCAACCTAATGCCTGTTTTTGGACCGTGGGAGGAAGCTGGAGAACCCAGAGAGAACCCATGCGAGAACATGCAAACACAGAAAGGCACCCGGTCCACCTCGGGGATCGAACCCAGGCCTTTCTCGCTGGACCACTGTGCCGCCCCCATATAAATATGTTAATTCATTTAAATATGGTTTGCGTCTGCGCAGTAGCCCAGCGGGACAGTGTGTGCAGGTGTTAATGGTGCAGGTTGCGCACAGTAGTGGGGGAAAAAAATAAAAGCGGTCTGACATAAAAGTGGACGTGAAGGGAAGTTTACCACCAAAGTGTCACTAAAACCGGCAGGAGTGAAGGAGACAAACTGTCAACGACTAGTGTTGTCTCTGAAGACAGGATCATATTTGGAGGCTCACAGGTTTTATATGCAACACCAGTTAAAATGAAGGCCGTTAAATTATTTACTGACAAAGAAGTCATTGATCTGGTACCAGCTTCACATCTGATCCCAATCAGCTGTTTGTTAAAATAAATGGATGTGGACTGGCTGCGTGGCTTCTCACCATGAATACGTTAGAGGGTCTAACGGACCCTCTAACGTATTCTCTAATGCAGCGGTTCCCAAACCTTTTTGCACCACGGATCAGTTTTTACACAATATGTCACACAATATTTTCACAGACCGGTTTTTGTGGTTTGGCACATATATACAACAAAACAAAATTGTACAAACGGCATAATAACTGGTATTTTCTAAATACAATTATAACAGTAAATCCACTGTGTATGCAGCTTTATTAGCGTAACATCATGTAACATGCAGAATGCTTAGGTCTGCGACCGGCGAAGCAGCGTGAAGGCGTCATTGTCTCGTTAGAATCGTCAGCTGCATATTATACATAGCAGGCTCAGTGCGTGGGAACAACCTGTAATAGGTCCATGTTTCAAATAGGACTCCTGGTATTGTTTGTTAAATGCAGCTTTCTCTCATTTATATTGTTGTATTTGTATCTTTATTTATAGTCATAGGCTCTTCTTCTCTCACTGGCTCTTTTATGTTGCGCAAAGAAACCCAAAGCAAAGAATCACACAATAAATAAAAACAGAAATAATGTGAGTTAAGATCTCTTTAGCGGCCCGGTACCAATTGACCCACGGACTGGTCCACGGCCCAGGGGTTGGGGATCACTGCTCTAATAGATCCTGCAACGCACATGTGTCGAGCTCCGGTCCTCGAGGTCTGGTGTCCCTGCTGGTTTTCCAGCTCTCTGCTGATAACCTTAATCAGGCGTGTCAGTTGGCTTTTCCAACTTGTCATTGACTGAACACACCTGGTCATGGCGATCAGGAGGAGCTCGGGCAGGGAGAGGTGAAAAACCAGGAGGGCAGCGGCCGTCGGCATTACTTTGACACCCCTGCAAAGGATTCTTTCACAGAGCTAGAGCCGTTGTTATAGAATTTGTTTGCACGGTTTTGCACATATTTTTATATCCTCATGTAATTGCAGACGCCTTGCTGCATATTAATTGTTTAGCGTTTTTCTCAGTTGTGACTAACAATCATTTTCACGAGATTTAACAGTTTTTCTCCTCTTTGTCCCGCAAATGGATTGATAGCTGTAAAAATTACTTGAACCAGCCAGCGAGCAACCGTAGATCTACACACGTTTCTACTTTTTGTAGTTCTTGATATATCTGAACTTGGCGTAGATTCAGGCTCACGCCGTGCATAATAAAGATGGGAGGTTTGATTCTTAACTGACTCAGCTCTTTAGCACTCGAACAGTAAAGTGAACAAATCATTTTGAGTTATTTGTTCATTTACAGCAGGTGGCGCTGTGGGGCATTGTAATAATGGTCGCGGTTCTCAAACACTACACTAAAGACAACATGGTTTGCTTCAGACAAATTATAATCACAAAATGCCACAAGGAATTCAAACCATGTGGAAACCTAGCAAATACACACATTAACGTGACTTGTGATTTGCAAAAGTCGCTTGGTAGCAGTCACATGATGAATGAAAGACGAACGATCTGTGCGGCTTTGTATGAACGAATCTCAAAAGAACTGTAGTGCTTGCTGCTCACTTCAGAACCTGAATGGCTTGGCTGGTAGTGAACAAGTGAAAGTAAAACTTATTTTGACAATTAGTGAGACTTTTAAAGCAAAAAGTAACAATAAGTTCCCTAAAGTGTCTACATGGTGCATTTATTGTGTGCAAAATGTGACATTATTATTGTTGTTTTTTTGATATTCCCTATTATTATTTCCCTCCTGCATTGCTCAGGTTAACAGGTTTGCGTTATCACCCAGAGTCTGTCGACACACAGTATCAAACTAACCTGGCCAACATGCGGCAAATATAGCGTCTGAAGCTAAAACTGGGTGAAACTGTCCAGAACCGTTTCATTCCACTAAAAAATGCCGTCTTTCTTGGCAGGTTTTTCAGGGGCGACTACATCGTGGAGGTGGCCATCAACGACTACCTGGACATCTACTGCCCTCACTACGAGGTACCAGAACCGGTGGAGCGTATGGAGCACTACGTGTTGTACATGGTGAACTATGACGGCTACACCAGCTGCGACCACCACAGGAAGGGCTTTAAGCGCTGGGAGTGTAACCGGCCCCAGAGCCCCAGCGGCCCGCTCAAGTTCTCTGAGAAGTTCCAGCTGTTCACTCCCTTCAGTCTGGGCTTCGAGTTTCGGCCAGGACACGAGTACTACTACATCTGTAAGTATGACATAGGTACTGCTGATCAGAGACGGGTTCTGGTGTTGCTCAGTCCGCTGGTTCCTTCTGGCCCAAACATTTACAGACAGGCACCAGGATGTTTGATTCTGAGAGAGGGAGAGAGAGGGAGAGAGAGAGAGGGAGAGAGAGAGAGGGAGAGAGAGAGGGAGAGAGAGAGGGGAGAGAGAGAGGGGAGAGAGAGGGGGAGAGAGAGAGAGAGAGAGAGACTAAAACAACAGATTTCGTACATTCGGAGATGAGTTTGATGCTGTGGAGCGTTTCCTAGAGTTGTACGTCCTGAACGATGCCACCAGGATTCGTTTTAATAATGTGTGTCTCATCTGCAGCGTCCCCACACCCCAACCTGGCCGGGAAGCCCTGCCTGAAGCTTAAGGTCTACGTCAAACCCACCAGTGAGTCTCTGATGTGACGGGAGCATCGTGTTTGTGTAGAGGCAGAGGTCCAGGTGTCAGAACCGGGCCTGCTGGCTTTGGGCCGGCACTGTGCAGCCATTTTAATGTTTACTGCCGTCCATTTGTTTTTGATGCGTGTCGATCAGGTGAAGGTGCTTCGCTGTTCACTGCTCAAACATTAGAGCTTAGACTAGGTCAAAGGTCAACACATTCACACTTCAATGTCTTATTGAAATAAGTTTGAATAAGAGCTGTGTAAAACTAGTGTAAGAGGATTCTGATTAGTTTTATAATCCCACATTTCTGCTGTTTGTTGTCAGTTTTTTTTCTACTGTAAAGAAGTCAGATTGCAGCTTTTTTTAAATTGTTCCAGTTGTAAATTAATGAAGACAGTAACCTTATGGGTCATGTTTGGTTCTGTTAGGTTCCTGTTTGGTCATCAGCAGCATAGCAGCTGGAGGTGATGGGCTGAGGCTCATGTGGTTGTGTTGACTGACGTCTGCTCTCATGTCTCAGATGACTCCGTGTACGAATCGCCAGAGCCCTTTCTGACAGATGACACCACCGGCGGTGGCAGCCTCGTTGCGCCTCATCTCTCCCTGCTCTCCGCCATGTTGCTCGCCACCCTCCTCTTCCTCGCCTCCTCATAGCACCACTTCTTCATCCTCCTTTCACTTGAGGGTGAAGCAGGAAGATAAAGCAGCTGTCTCTGCGTGAGCTTTGACCAGTACCTTAACACCACTCAGACTCTGAAGGATGCCTGGTGGTGAAAGGAGGACGTACTCTTCAAGCTGAGGCTCATTGTCACTGGACAAACATCTGCCAAAATGTTCCTGTTCACAGGTACAAAGGCCTTTCTATGAATTTAACGATATAAGCTCAGATCAGGTCTGAAGCATAGCTGCAATGTGTTTGGAACACATTGGAGCCAGACCAATAGGTTCTGAATAAACCATCTTCAGGTTTGACCACAAAACAAATCAGCTGCCTATGAAAATGTACAAATTTGAGTTCGGCAGATTGGACTTGAATGAAATGACTGTTTATTTATTGTTTTTAAACAATCAGTTTTCAATTTAAAATCAAAGTGTCGCAGCTGATACCAGATGATAAATGGTTGTTTTTAATGCAACACTTAAAATGGGCACAAAGAGGGAATGTTAAAAAAAAATCATATGGAACCAAAATTAAGATTATTTTCTCTTTAAACCATTTTTGTAAAATTGTAAAAAGTAAAATGGTCAGGCTGCTTTAAATGTTTACTCCGAAGGTTTCAGGGCTTAAATAAAACCATTTGTTTCTCCCTCACTCAATATATTAGCAATGAAAAATAATCATTTTATGTGTTTGAGCCAAACAATCAGGGAGAAGATCAGGTTTTTATCCAGGATAGTGATTGTAGCATTTCATGATATTCTCCAACTCGTCTGAGTCTAAGGTGTCGTCTACAGTGATCATTATCATCATCATCATCATCTGCATGAACACCAGAAACAGACTCAAGCCGTGTCCAGGGTCTGGACTCACTGATCCGCTGCAGCAGTATGGTGGTTGCACAGACAGAACCAGCTACAGTACGTGAATGGACATAGACAGGCTCACATGGTGTCACATCAGTGGTCCTGGTGTCCGTTTACGCGTTAGATCTGTTTAATTAGAATACTGATGAAGTCCAGCTTTAAAAGCAAGATGCTCCTGGATGAGAGAAGATTCCAGCTCGGTTTGTAATTACTGACATCACATCTTCCACAGATGTTGGGCTGTAGTTGAACATGATCCTGGACCTATGATGAATCCAGCAGGTCGCATAGTGAACCGTCTGCCTGAAAGGTGGCAACGCTGAAAGCACAGATAAATAACCTGACTCTGGGTCTCAGCCTGATGACACACACACAGCTGTTCACATTAATAACGTTCAGTGGTTGTGGCTCTTTTCTGTGTAAGTATGGACAGATATTAATGTAACAAGGTGTCAGATCCAGATCCAGACCTTTCAGTTCCAACCTTCCAAAGACTTTTTTATTAGAAGATAGGGATCAGGATTTCTGTGGCTTAACTTTTTAATAAATTTTGTTTTGCTGTAAAAGGGTAAAAACACAAATGTTACATCCAAATTGAAAATGACAAGATCAAGAATGGCTTTTTTCCTCAGTGGTGATGACTTTTTTTTGTGGTCGAGCAAAAGAAGGAAGAAAAGGCTTTGAGCTCCGTGGGCTGGGTTGCCTTGAACCTGCATAATCTCCATTGAGTGGAGCGTGTCCTTGCGTAGACAAACAGACATGCTGGAAAATGCAGTATATATTTGATGAACACACTGTGATGAAGGAAGGACAGACGGATAATAAAGCACTTGGACTTGTATTAAGTTTTTAAACTTGTCATTTAAACGTGCCATTTCTCACCTAAGCTGTGCAGGAGTCGATGTGATGCTCGTCGTTGTTGATTCATTCTGGTCTATGTGTTGTGGTTTCTGGAGCTTTCCAACTCATCAAACATTTCTTTGTTGATTTCTGTGCAGGTGAAATCGGTTTGTGTAAAAGACGGGAAAACTGTTCAGATGGTGTTTTTGTGAGATATCACTGTCCTTTCAAGCATCTGAATTTATGTCCCGTCCTTTTTTTCTACATTAACAAATGTGCATTTTTTTTTGAGAAAGAATTGTTTTGTATATTTTCTGTTTGCTGCAGTAAAGGGTGCAGTTATGCGTAACAAGGGGTCAGAGGTCACCAGGCCTTTACAGGACACTTGTCTCCTGTGTTGCATGAGCACACAATAAAAAGAATTAATTTGAAGAAGAGGGAAGTTGTTAAAAGGGCCATGAATCTGTGTTTCATAAAATCACCACCATTAAAAGAAGGTTCCACTAAAACCATGACTTTGTTTAGTTCATCCACGAAGGGAAATGAGTCGGTTTGACTCCAGGTTCTGTTGCAGCGACTACAGCTCTGAGCTTTGAACGCTGCAGCGTGTAAAAGCTGAGGTTGGTGGCAGCATCGCGCCCCCTGTTGGCCAGTCATTACAGCACTACGGGAGCGGAGTGTTTAATATAATGTCCAGAGCTAATTGTGATGTTATGAATGAATTATCAGATATAACTAGCTGAATCTGTTTTAGAAATGATTCTTCAGATTCACAGTTTTAGTTTTTTCTGTTTTATTAGACTAATTAAACGAGCATGTTGTACGGGTTTATTGTGGGAAGTCGCCTTCATCCTTATCTTCATCCCAGCCTGACAGAAAGCCGTCAGTGCCGTTGCCTAAAACACTGGACCGCGTCTACAAGCGGAACCGAATCTGAGCTGCTTTTACAGGCTAATTCTCACCTGCTTAGTGTAGTTTAGATTCTTGCTTTTTGTGGTTTCAGCTGTTTGCCTTTTTTCTATTTGTTTACTATAATTTAATATTGAGGACTTTAGTCAGAGTCATGAAGTTAAAATCAGATACAGTCAAAATGTTACTATTCTGTCCTCGCTTGTGCGCACAGCTGCCTTCTAGCTTGACAAAGAGCTACCAGGTCTCCTCCAAAAAGTCCCAGCACACACAATGTTTCATTTCAATACTTTTATCAGAGGTGACACTTTAGCACAAACAAAGCATGCATTACTGGTCAATATTCACCATTCAAGAGCATTATGAAGTACACGTTCACCATTCGCATATGGCAAACAATCATGGGATTTAATATGTCTATCTATTGCTGATAATAAAGGACATTAAAAACATGCACAATTAAAACAAATCAATGTATCAAACGAGTGCCAACCCGGTCCGTGTACGTTCTAACAGTTGGATTTCCCCCTCCAGAATAAAAGCTGGGGAAACGAGAAACGCCTTACTTCCTTAGGCCGCACATCTGGCGTACCGTCAGAGCAAACCTTACAGCGTGTGTGTATAAGGGGGGGGGGGTCTCTCGTTACAATACTAAGTTACTGGACTTACTGGGAGCTGTGGTCCTGACTACTTTGCCATGACAGCTGACTTTTTGCTGTAGATGCGACCAATTTTATTCGACAGTCATGCATGTATTGCACAAGATCCTGGGTTGAGGCACATTGATTGATTTGGGGATGACCCACAAATTACCTTCTATAACTTCTATAAGAGGTCCAGTGCACATAACTGTGGTCACAAGGTCAAATATTGTAGTGGCCGTTTACCACATCCATAACCTTAAAGGCTACTTAGCTTGCTGTGATTATGAAAAAAATTGCTACTTTATTTATTGTGTGATTGCTCCTGTTTATGCAATTTGTAAGTTAGTGTTTTATTGTTATACAGTACCATCATCTGTTTTTCTTTTAATAAATGTTTTTTGTATTTAGAAAAAAAACAAAGAGGCCGTTGTTTGAAACTGTGTATTTCATGGCTAACAATGCTGGACAGCTAACACACACAGGACCCGTAGCACCATCAGCCTCTCTCCCAGTGCTCTACCCCACTAAGGTGTTGTTTTACTTGGACCATGCCTCTATCAGACCACAGCAGCCACAGGACAACATTCCTATGAATGATGAGTTTACTGTCATGGTTTTGCTCATTTGCAGTATCTCAACCAATGGGCTTTAATTAATTACTCTGGGGATTGTAGAACACATAAATAACTGTAGAATAACATTTGGCGCATCTAGAGAGTCAGAAATTATTCTGTACTCTGACAAATATATACGTCTGGGTCACACTTCTTCTATTGACCTCTGTGGTCTGACCCAGTGACAGTTTCAACCTGTTCACCCACCTGGACATCTGTGTCTCCTATCTTAATAAAATGGATACCATGTACATGTAAAGTGTAATGTGTACAGTAGAACTACAGTATGTTCATGATCTGCCAGTTTTAGAACAGGAGGAGCTGGTAATGTGTCTGAACACGCCAGTAGCACAGCGCCTGGTTGTTTGGGTTGGCTGCCACGACAGGAAAGTCGTAAGGACCACAGCTCCCAGTAAGTCCAGTACATTGATACTAATATAGGTGACACATTGTCACTGGTTTCACCAGAACACCAGAAGTTCATAAACACTTCTGTCCTTCACTCATTTTATCCATCATGGTACACCAGTCGTATTTTGTTGGTTGTATTTTGTAAAAGTGAAAACTATTAAAGGAAAATGAAAAATAAAAGTGTCAATTATTTCTAAACCAAAGAATTGTACTGTCACAAAATAAAAACTTAAAATAAATTTTCCTACTCTAATGAGTTGTCATTTCTCACAGGTCATGGCACACAGCAGCTCAATCTTTTTCCACATAATTAGTTAACTACTGTTGCGAAAATCAATGTCTACTCACGCTATGAATATCAGATGTATGTGATGACAAAAAGGGCAGGACTATTGTTTAAATATTATATTCTGACAAGCTTGCTTGTTAAACAGATCAATGTGTGTCAAAGTCTGTAATAATTTAACCAGTCAGTACACACAGACTCCACGAGCCCCCTGAGAAAGACTTTTATTTTGAAATAAATTTTGAAATTTGAACTACGACAGGATGTCGGTGCTCATATGCAAATTAAGCAACACATTTATATTTTCTTCTCTAACGATATCGACTGAATCAAGCCGTCTTTTGGTTAATTTGTCCATAAGATGAAATATAAAACACATCAGTTTTCTAGTTTCTCTTGATATGAGCAAAAGACGGGTGGTGCGGTGGGTAGCACTGTCGCCTCACAGCAAGAAGGTTCTGGGTTCGATTCCCGGAGGCAGCCCTGGTGCCTTTCTGTGTGGAGTTTGCACGTTTTCCCCGTGTTTGCGTGGGTTCTCTCCGGCTTCCTCCCACAGTCCAAAAAAACGTGCATTAGGTGAGTGTGTGAGTGAATGGTTGTCTGTCTATGCGTTGCCCTGCGATGGACTGGCGACCTGTCCAGGGTGTACCCTGCCTCTCGCCCGTAACCAGCTGGGTTAGGCTCCAGCACCCCCGTGACCCTGCACTAGGGAGTAAGCGGTTAAGAAAATGGATGGATGAGCGAAAGACGGAACTTAATCAAAGCACCGTGTTATAAACGAGCTGAAAACTGTGTTTTTAAAACCAGACAAATAATTGGAATTGAAGCCGTTTCCCGTTTTCTTGTTTTGTGGAAAAAAACCTAGCTTTGATTTTGAAGGTGAAAATCAAACTGTTAGAACGTACACGGACCTAAAACATGTATTAAAACGTCAGCTTACTTACTATGGGGTAACAAATGTAAAAGGACCACCTATAACTAGTTTTCTCACATTTAACTAAATGACACAACATGTTTTCTCACATTTAGTTAAATGTGCAAAAGTCTAAATGTAAATGTTAAATATAAATGTAAATGTTAAATATAAATGTAAATAATAAATATAAATGTTAAATGTAAATGTTAAATGTAAATCTAAATGTTAAATGTAAATGTTAAATGTAAATCTAAATGTTAAATGTTAAATCTAAATGTTAAATCTAAATGTAAACGTTAAATGATCGAACTGAATATTTAAGTAGACTCCACCCCCTATTATCCTAGATCAGTGACGCGGACTCAAACACGTCAAAAAGTACGCATAGCTCCGCCCACATCTGACTCTGGATCGGTGCTCGACAATACTGGAGAGAAACCTAAAGTCGAAGCCATCATGGCCGCCAGCTCCGACTCCCTCCCGTTGGCGGAGATTGAACGGGCTGTAACGGCAGGTGTGCGGGCTGAGGCTCCGCTTCAAACTGCCGTTCTGTCCTAAACACCATTAATGAGGAGTCAAGTAGGTTTAAAAAGAATATTTCTGTGGCGCCGGTGGAGAATTAGTTGGCTAACTATACTAGCTAGCCGAAGTTACGTCCAGGCTAAAAACAAAAGTTTCCAGATCAGATGTGGGCGGGGTTTGCGCGCACTGTTTGAGGTGATTGAGTTCGCGTGTCTGATCTGAGACCAGCGCTGTTTGAGGGTAGGTGTGGAGTCTACTTGCACAATCATGAATATTCAGTTTACAATCTGAACTTTACCATTTACATTTACCATTTAACATTTACATTTAAATTTACATTTAACATTTAGACTTTTGCACATTTAACTACAGTAAATGTGAGAAAACATGTTATAGGTGCTCCTTTTACATTCGGCACCCTATAACTTACCATACCATAACATCCACAACAATGAGTGTCCGTGTTTGAACAAGCGATCAGCGTTGGCGTTCGCTACGCGGACACAGGACGAGGCCGTTAAGCACGTGCAGACTTAAATAAAATAAATAAAAAAATTTTAAAAAAAATTATTTTGATTTTCAGGAAATTATTAATTCAATAGCATCCAAACCATATGACCTACTGGTCCAAAACCCCCTACTTGTGTGTCTACATCTCCTTCACAAGGCACAACCATTTTAATGAGGAAATAGTCATGTTGCATATTTTTCTATAATATTTTAGTATTAATAAGAATAAGAAAACCTTTCATAGTCTCACAACAGCACAGAGTGTGATACAGGAGAAAAAAATATAGCAAATATAGCAAAAAATATAGCATATATATATATGCCTCTTCATGGGAAATTTCCACCACAGTAAGCTGTTTCAGTAGTCCAGCCTAGAGGTAACAAATGCATGGATCGGTTTCTCTGCATCACTCTGAGAGAGGATGCTTCTGATCTTAGCTATATTTCTAAGGTGAAAGTAGGCGGTTCTGGACATTTGTTTAATGTATGATGTAAAAGAGAGATCCTGGTCAAAGATGACGTCAAAGTTCCTTACAATAGAATCTGAAGCTAATGTTATGCCATCCAGGGTGGCTATCTGACTCAATAGTGTCTCTCTCAGATTTTTAGGCTCAACAATAGGAATTTCAGTTTTATCTGAATTTAGTTGAAGGACGTTTTGGGACATCCAGGATTGGATGTCTTTTAAACAACTTCGAATGTTGACTATTTGACCAAAGACATATATAGAGTATCATCTGCATAACAGTGATTTGAAATTAATAGAATGCTTCCTAATAATCTTCCCTACAGGAGACATGTATAGGCTAAACAGAATTGGACCCAGCACAGAACCCTGTGGTACTCCATAGCTAATCTCTGTGCATGTGGATAATTTGTCATTAACATGAACAAACTGGAATCTGTTTAACAAATAGGATTTAAGTCATCCCAATGCTGTTCCTTTCATTCCAATTCTATGTTGTAGTGTCTGTAATAGAATGTTATGATCAATTGTATCAAATGCAGCACTAAGATCTAACAGGACTAGGTCAAAAACGAGACCATTGTCTGAAGCTGAGAAGATCATTAGTGACCCTAACCAGAGCTGTTTCTGTGCTATGATGTATGATGTTTTCTAAATCCTGACTGAAAATCTTCGTACAGGTTATACCGACACAGGTGGTCAGATAATTGTTTAGCCAAACAGAAATAAAGGCTAAATTTGAAATGGGCCTATAAATGGCTAGTTCTTCAGGGTCCAGAGTAGGTTTTTTCAATAAAGGTTTGACCACAGCCACCTTAAAAGCCTGTGGTAAATAGCCTAAATGTAAAGATTGGTTAATTTGATTTAATTTGGACGAGCTGATTAAAGGTAGAACTTCTGCTCTATTTTAAAAAAAAACAAACAAAAAAAACGATAAACAAGCCGCACAGGGTTATAAGGCGCAGATATTTATGTTGAAAAAAATTATATTTACTGCGTGTACAGAACGATTTTTGAACTGTAAATGTTCACGTATGTACCTGAACAAATTCTTTCCTAACAGTGCCTTTTAACACGTCAGCAACTTTGTTGATTAAGACGGAACAGAACAAAGAGAAAATAACAGGTATTTATTTACCTTGATTTCTCCTGTGTATGAAATCACAAGTCATTTTAATCATCGCTGAAACCCATGAAGTCGTCTTCTTCGGCAGCCTAAGAAGGGCTTCGTCACATCTGTCTAAATCAGTCTCGCTCTCCGCGTCACTGTCATCCTCCGGTGAAGTGGGCTCTGAAGGTGCGCCGCTCTCTTCGCATAGCAGTCCAGCCTTTCGGAACCCGTTGGTTATGGTGGATTCTTTCACAGTACTCCACGCTGTTAAGATCCACTGACAGACATCAGAAAAGGTTACTTTTCGCATTCGGCCGGTTTTTGTGAATGACTTCTTACCACTTGTCATCTAAGTCTCCCACTCAACCCGGAGTGCAGCTTTAAATGCCCGATTCACAGAGATGTCAAGTGGCTGCAAATACTTAGTTGTACCTCCAGGAATCACAGCTGGAATAGAGTTTGTTTTCTTGATCGCTGCTTTCATGGAATCTGTGATGTGAGCTCTCATGCTATCCAAAACAAGCAGTGCTTTTTTCCGGTGAAAAAATCCTCCATAAGGCCTTCCATCATCCACCCTTTCGTGTTAACTTTGACCACAATGCCTTTCGGGAGTTGTTCTTTAGGCATAGTTATGCGCTTAAAAATCACCAGTGGTGGAAGTTTTTGTCCATTTGCCGTGCATGCCAGAACACAGGTGAAGTGCGTCCTCTTGTGTCCTGTTGTTTTCAACAACACTGATGATGCGCCTGTCTTGTTAACAGTCCTCGTTAGAGGCAGATCAAACGTTAAAGGTATTTCGTCCATATGTATGATGTCATCTGGTCCGATTGAGTGTTCTATCTTTGTTTCTTTTTCTTTTAAACTTTTTCCTGATAGTCAGGGGGGAGTTGCTGACAGAGAGTGGTCCGTGCCCTGATGGACAGGTTTTTTCTTTTCATGAATCTGAAACACTATGACGGCCCAGCTTTGAAATGTTCAATATTCATTTTGCGGGCGATTGTTTTGGCTTTAAGTCGGATCTGTACAGTGGATACACCTCGGCCACCTGCTCTCTGTATGTTCACCCAGTCCTCCAGAACATTTTCAAGTTCGGGCCACCTGCTTTTATGTCCTCTGAAAGCTTTTCTCGACTATTGGCATTGCATGAGCTCTTCCCGTTGCCGCCTCCAACGGCCCCCCAAACTGTAGATTTATTGACACTAAGTTTGAGTGCAGCAGCGCGGTTTCCTTACCAGATAGCAAGATCGATGGCCTTCAACTTAACTAACTAACTTCAACTTGCATCATACGAACTTCTTCGTGTGGGTTCCATGATGAAGGGGTGAGGATTTGCAAACAATTAACAGTTGGTAATTTGTCGTACGTGTTCTATCTGCTAAAGCAAAAGTAGCGTATTCTTCTTTGCATTAAGTTTCCGTCTATCTTTTTTTAAATTCTAATTCCGGTTAGAGCGCCCCTAGCGGTGGAAGAAAAATCCACAGAATAGCCGCACCTTTTAATAAGCCTCATGGTTCAAAACCTAAGAAAAAAGTAGCGGCTTATGGTCAAGAAAATACGGTAAGTAGACTCCACCCTCTATGATCCTAGATCAGTGACACGAACTCAAACACCTCAAACAGTACGCCCACATCTGACTCTGGATCGGTGGACGACAATACTGGAGAGAAACCTGAAGTTTAGCCATCATGGCCGTCAGCTCCGACCCCCTTCGTTAGCGGAAATTGAACGGGCTGCAACGGCAGGTGTGTGGGCTGAGGCTCCGCTTAAAACTGCTGTTGCGTCGTGAACACCATTTATAGGGAGTTAAGTAGATTTGATGGAATATTTCTGTGACGCCGGTGGAGAATTTTTTAGCTAACTTTACTAGCTAGCCGAAGTTATGTCCATGCTATAAACGAAAGTTTCCAGGTCAGATGTGGGTGGGGTTTGCGCGCACTGTTTGAGTTTGCATCTCTGATCTGAGACCAGCGCTGTTTGAGGGTAGGGGTGGAGTCTATTTGCACATTCATGAATATTCAGTCTTACGCTCGGCGATCATTTAACATTTACATTTAAAATTTACATTTAACATTTACATTTAGACTTTTGCACATTTAACTAAATATAAGAAAACATGAGAAAACATGTTGTGTCATTTAGTTAAATGTGAGAAAACTAGTTATTGGTGCTCCTTTTACATTTGGCCCCCCCGAATATTTTTCTAGCAGCACAAAGTGCTTTTTTATGTATTATTAGACTATCCTTCCATGCTATACAGTTTAGATTAATTTTGTTGGAACACCACTGCCTTTCTAGTTGTCTGGTCCTGTGCTTTAGGCTGTGGATCTCTGAGTTATACCATGGAGATAACCTCCTCTGAGTCACTGCCTTCTTCTTCCGAGGAGCCACTGTGTCTAACATTGTACGTAGAGTAGCTGCAGCATCATCTACAAGACAGTCAACCTGTTCATAAGGATTAAGGTGACTGTTCTCTGTGTATCTACAAGACATTGAGGCAAAAGATAATGGAATCATCTCCTTGAATTTGGCAACAGCGTTGTCAGATAAACATCTGCTATAGTAACATTTCTTTCCAGCTATTGTAAGGTCAATAGTGTGCTTAATTCAAAAGTTAATAAGAAAAGGTCAGATAACAGAGGGTTTTTGGGTAAGAACTATTAAATTATCAATTTCAACCCCATATGTCAGGACAAGATCGAGGGTATGGGTAAAACGATGAGTGGGTTCATTTACCTGGTGAGTAAAACCAATAGTGTCTATTAAGGAGTTAAAAGCAGTGCTGAGACAGTTGCTGTCAACATCTACATGAATGTTAAAATCTGCCACTACAAAGACGGTAAACAATACAAAACACAACTGGCTTCTGGGTGAGAGAGGCTCAGAGTGAGACTCTCAAATGAGTTATAACTATGTTTGGGTTTAGGAGTAATTAATAATCCGAGTTATAAATTGTTGCTACTCCTCCACCTCTACCTGTACTTCTAGGAACATGTGTTGATGTGACTCATTGGAGTTGACTCATTTAAAGTAACATATTCATCCTGCTACAGCCAGGTTTCAGTGAGACAGAACAGATCTATGTGATGGTCACTTCACATCAAGTCATGTATTAACAAGGATTTAGATGAGAGAGATCTGATATTTAATAAACCACACTTTATTAACTTACTGTTACTTTGTTCTGTAAGAGGAACTGTTTTGATGTTTAATAAATTCTGGTAAGTCACTCCTCTTTGATTTGTTTGTGACTAGTTTAGTTGGTCGGGGAGCAGACACAGTCTCTATGCGAACATGCAGAGAGGCGTGTAAGACTGCGACTCTGCGCCCTGGGCTCCACTCTGAGTTGTCTGAGTAGGGAGACTAAACAACATGAGGAGGCTTTAACACCAGTGTGTGGACGGAGCTCTGTGACCCACATGGGGAGGACATTAATGCAATAACATACTGTGTAACGGACTACACAACTTCTTCTTCAGGAGGAAGATGGAGGCGCAACTGCAGCATCTGGAGGTGTGGAGAAGCCTGAGAACCATCTCTAGCTTCAAAGCTCCACAACCATAAGCTTAGGGGGACCTGAGCTGGGTCAACGAGCTGAACTCACACTTCAATAGCTTTGACCAAGCAACCGCTCACATAGGAGCAGATGACGCCATCATCTTCCTCCTACATCGAGCTCTTTCTCACCTGGAGAAGCCCGGCAGCTCTGTGATCATGTTCTTTGACTTCTCCAAGGCTTTCAACACCATCCAGCTGGTGCTTCTGAAACACAAACTGGAGGAGGCTGGTGTGGACCTCCATCTGATGGAGTGAATCATGTATCACCTCAAACAGGCCTCAGTTTGTGAGAGCCAGGGACTGTGTCTGACACTCTCACCTGAATTGTGGGAGGCCCCACAGGGGACTGTACTGGCCCCTTCCTCTTCACCCTCTATACGTCAGTGTCATGTTCCTGGTCATGTTCCGGTTTTATTTTGTAAAGGACTTCCTGTTTTCACTCATGTTGTCATGTTTCTGGTCATGTTCCGGTTTTATTTTGAAGTACTTCCTGTCTATCATGTTTTGGTTCTATTCTCCGGTTTTACTTTGAAGTACTTCCTGTCTCACTCTGATCACAGAACTGCTATCTCTGGTTCATCATGCATCTCTGTTCCCTAGTCTGACCCAGTCATGGAAACCCATCCCGCGCCAGTCCCAGAATCTGGACGACGTCAGGCACGGTTCCAAGGTTCAGGGCTAAGAGACCTCGGTCGCTGCGACCGAATGGCCCTCTTCTTCAGCAGAGGTCCTCTCTGGTTTTCCAGCTGACTATCCCACATCTATCACATGCCGGTCAAGCTAAGTTCTAGTCTAGTCGGGCCCGGCTTCTGCCCCGTCGAGCTCAGCAGCCGTATGGAGCACTGCCGGTTCCAGAGAGGAGACCGCACGCAGCCCTGTCGGCTCCAGAGAGGAGACCGCATGCAGTGGCTGCCCTGTCCCCGTCGGGCCTGAGGAAGCGGTCTTGTTGCCCACCGTTGGGTCTGGAGAGTTAAGTCTGGTCCTCCTTCTGCCCCAGTTCCTGTCGGCCCTGAAGAGACTGTTCCTGCCCTTGTCGGCCCTGAAGAGGCTGTTCCTGCCCTTGTCGGCCCTGAAGACGATGTTCCAGCCCTTGTCGGCCTCCAAGGAGGGGTCAGTCCTGCCTCAGATCCTGTCTGCCTCCAAGGGGGGTTCGTTCCTGCCTCAGGTCCTGTTGGCCCCCAAGGAGGGGTCATTCCCGTCTGCCTCCATTGGGAGGTCGTTCCTGACTCAGGTCCTGTCGACCTCCAAGGGAGGGTCGTTCCCACCGGCCGCAAAGAGGTTGCTCCAGGCCTCTGTGACACCAGCAAAGGGGCCGCTCCTGGAGCTCCTGGTGGTCCTGCGGAGACCATGCCCCATTCCATCCCAGTGAGTCCAGGCTGGTCGTCCGGCACCGAACACGCCTGCATCAGTTCCTGGTGGTCCGGTACTGACCACATCCACTTCAGTTCTTGGTGGCCCAGTCCCGGCCACGTTTGCCTCAGCCCCTGGTGATCCGGCGTTGATCACGTTTGCCTCAGTCCCTGGTGGTCCGGCGTCAATCCTGTTTGCCTCAGCTCCTGGTGTTCCGACGTCGATCACGTTGGCCTCAGCTCCTGGTGGTCCGGCGTCGATCACGTTCCCCTTAGTGCCTGAGCACCGACTGCGTCCATCCAGGCGTCACGTCTGGGACCGTCCCTGGTCCAGGCTCCTCGTCTGTCTTTGTCTCTGGTCCTGGTCCTGGCTCCCCGTCTGGCTTCGTCTCCACGTCTGTCCTTGTCTCTGGTTCTGGCTCCAGCGTCTCGTCAGTCCTCGTCTCTGGTTCCGGCTCCAGCGTCACGTCTGCCTTTGTCTCTGGCCCAGGTTCCACGTCGGTCTGCATCTCTGGTTCTGGTCCCACGTCTGTCCCGGCCTCTGGTTCCGGCTTCCCGCTGGCTCCTCTCTCGTCTTCCGGCCTGGTGGCCTTGCCCTCGGACCCTCCTGCCGCTTGGGTGGCGCAACACAACACGGACAGCTGTGTTCTGCAGAAGTTCTCTGATGACTCTGCAATTGTTGGACTTATCACTGATGACGACAATGCAGAGTACAGGGGACTCACTCAGAACTTTGTGGACTGGTATCAGCAGAACCACCAGCAGATCAATGCAGGGAAAACGAAGGAGATGGTGGTGGATTTCCGCAGGCGCCAGCCTGCTGTCATCCAACCGATGCACATCCAGGGGAATGTACATTTAAAGAACTAAGATAAGAATCTGAATCTCTGAATTCTTATCCGACTTAGTTCCTTGCACAGATAAAGTCCTTGTAGTGGGAGACTTTAACATTCATGTAGTGTTGTAATGTTGAAAGTAACTGTCTCAGCACTGCTTTTAACTCCTTAATAGACACTATTGGTTTTACACAGCAGGTAAATGAACCCACTCATCGTTTTAACCACACCCTCGATCTTGTCCTGACATATGGGGTTGAAATTGATAATTCAATAGTTCTTCCCTAAAACCCTCTGTTATCTGACCATTTCTTATTAACTTTTGAATTTAGCATAATTGCCCTACAATAACTGGAAAGAAATGTTACTATAGCAGATGTTTATCTGACAATGCTGTTGCCAGATTCAAGCAGATGATTCCATCATCTTTTGCCTCAATGTCTTGCAGATACACAGAGAACAGTCACCTTAATCCTTATGAACAGGTTGACTGTCTTGTAGATGATGCTGCAGCTTCTCTACGTACAATGTTAGACACAGTGGCTCCTCTGAAGAACAAGACAGTGAATCAGAGGAGGTAAAGCACAGGACAGACAACTAGAAAGAAAGTGGAGTTCCAACAAAATAAATGTAAACTGCATTGCATGGAAGGACAGTCTAATGAAATATAAAAAAGCACTTTGTGCTGCTAGAAAACATATTATTCCTCCCTAATTGAGGAAAACAAAAACAACCCCAGGTTTCTTTTCAGGACTGTAGCCAGGCTGACAAAGAGTCATAGCTGTGTTGGGTCTACTATCCCCTTAAATCTCAGTAGCAATGACTTTATGAACTACTTTACTAATAAAATTATCACCATTAGAAAAAACATTCAGTAGCGACTTCTTCCAAATGACAGAAAGCACTGTCCTCAACTTTAAATTTACCAAATCCTCTGTCTTAGACAGCTTTTTCCCCATAACTCATATGGAGTTAATCTCAATAATCAACTCTTCCAAATTGTCCACTTGTCTTTTAGATCCAATCCCAACCAGATTACTCAAAGAAGTTCTACCTTTAATCAGGTCGTCCATAATAAATCAAATCAACCAATCTTTACATTTAGACTATGTACCACAGGCTTTTAAGGTGGCTGTGGTCAAACCTCTATTGAAAAAACCAACCCTGGACCCTGGAAAAATAGCCAACTATATGCCTATTTCCAATTTACCCTTTATTTCCAAGATTCTTGAAAAAATCGTGGCTAAACAATTATCTGACCACCTGAGTGGGAATAACCTGTACGAAGATTTTTAGTCAGGATTTAGAAAACATCATAGCACAGAAACAGCTCTGGTTAGAGTCACTAATGATCTTCTATTAGCATCGGACAATGGTCTAGTTTCTGTCCTTGTCCTGTTAGATCTTAGTGCTGCATTTGATACAATTGATCATAACATTCTATTACAGACACTAGAACATAGAATCGGGATTAAAGGAACAGCATTGGGATGGTTTAAATCCTATTTGTTGAACAGATTCCAGTTTGTTCATGTTAATGAGGAATTCTCTACATGCACAAGGATTAGCTATGGAGTACCACAGGGTTCTGTGCTTGGTCCAATTTTGTTTAGCCTATACATGTCTCCTCTAGGTGATATTATTAGGAAGCATTCTATTAATTTTCATTGTTATGCAGATGATACTCAGCTATATATGTCCTTGGAACCAAATGAAACAGATCAACTAGTCAAAATTCAGGGTTGTTTAACAGACATCCAATCCTGGATGTCCCAAAACTTCCTTCAACTAAATTCAGATGAAACTGAAATTCTTATTGTTGGGCCTAAAAATCTGAAGGCACTATTGAGTCAGATAGCCACCCTGGATGGCATAACATCAGCCTTAGATTATACTGTGAGGGACCTTGGTGTCATCCTTGACCAGGATCTCTCTTTTACATCATACAGTACATTAAACATATCTCCAGTTAGCTTCTCTGCAGTGGGTGCCTGTAAAGTAGGATAGAATTTAAAATTCTCCTACTCACCTACAAAGTACTCAATGATAAAGCTCCTTCTTATCTTAAAGACATAAATACATTGGGATGTGGTTTGACATGAGTTTATCCTGGGGAGAACATTTAAAGAAAATTGTAGAAAAAAGTAAGAGGATATTTGAGGGGACGAAACTGGGGAGCGGACAGAAATATATTAAGAATAATATATAATGGACTAATACAATCAGTAATAGACTATGGTTGTATTATATGCTTTTTAGGCTCAAAAACGTTGCTGGGAAAACTGGATGTAATACATCAAGTTGTCAGATTATGCAGTGGAGCAATGAGAACAACACCAGTATCAGCTCTACAGGTGGAGATGAACAAAATGCCACTAGAGGAAAACTTCACTGATTTTCAATGAGGGTTGACCAATGTCGCGTAGTATTTAAGAATGAAGGGACACTCTGATTCCTCCATAATGTATACGCAGAGAAGTTATCAGTCATTCTCCTTTAACACAGGGTGGTGGATTATTTACTATGGGCTCACAGACTAGAACTAGTGCTTCCCGGTTTCCTCTGTACTTTCCCCAGCAACGGTTGGTCTGAGAGGGGGCGGGGCCAGGCTGAGAGTGGGCGGAGCCTGGCTGCTGGAACGAAACTGCTCAGTCCGGCATTGGTTTCCTCCCATACAATTACATCATTAATATTGAATGGCCTGAGGTCCTGCTGTAGATTCTTCAGCATGCACACTGATATTCGGGCTTAGTTGCATGAGCCAAAGTACAACACTGACGAGTGAGGAACCGGCACCCCCAGCAAAGAGTAGAGAGCTGGCTTCCAGCAAAGCATCATGTCTCTGCGCTGAAAGAAGCAAAACTGAATCTAACAAACGCTCAGACATTGCTTTACATTTTTAACAAAAGGTTATATAATATATAGATACAAGTGTGTTTGAATAAAGACATCGTTTCTAAGTTGTTCAGCAGCTTTTAATTTTGAATCAAAGCAGACAGTTGTTAGAGAGCCACAGATTCTTCATCTGCTGTTAGCTGTTGTCCCTTCATGGAGTCTCTGTGATATGTGATCGACCAATACTACCTACAAAAGGATGAAATTAATTATTTTGAGCTATTATTGTAAGCTAATACACAGGCTAATGTTAGCAACGTAAGCTAATGCTATCCCCGACAGGTCAGGAGAAGCAGCAGCTCGTAACTTTGCTCAAAATTCACAGTGCAAGCTAAGACAATAATCGGGCAAATATATTACTTACTTGGTGCTCAATCCACCGTTCTGTAGCACAGGGATATTCAGTTGTTCCCATCGGCGTGTGCTGCAGACCACCAGCTGTCTCCTGCACACAGCTCCTGTAAGCTGCCCCGAGGTCGGATCTCCCCGCTGTCAGCTGCCTCGCAGTCCACTCATTGCGGGCGCCTTTTGGCTGTGACAGTTTTGTCCACTCTGTGTAAATCGTCTGGGCTTTACTCTGGATCATACAAGTAACCCTGAATATCAGACTGTTCTAACACTATAGAACTCGCTTGTCACACGCATAAATTTGCAGCCAATGCTGCTAGACGGCAGCACCTCCACTGCAGTAGGACAATTAGGCACACCTGTGATCACTTGGTAATCACGGTGGTGTATTCAAACCAAAGGCGGGCCAGCACTAGTTGCAGGTGAGTCCTCATGGATAGTGGACGTGTTTTGGCCAAGTGATGTGCAGTGGAAATGCCAATCGGTGGAGAGAGCTTAACTGTCAGCATTATATTGTAAGTCTGCTACGATAGAGAGCGTATGATCATTTTGTGTTTTTGCCTCAGCGACAGCGTCTTGTGTTTTTGGTTTTTCATCCTTGCCTTTTGCAAGCACCTTTTGTTATACCGTTTTTAAATAAACCCTTTTGTTTTGAGAGAACCTGTGCCTCCCTTGTTTCTGCATCTGGGCTCCAGTTCGTTCTGAGTGGTTAAACGCTGTCTTCTTAACAATCCAGAACAGGTCGTCTGGCCATTGAATATTAGTGCTGTAGGTGTATGCATGAAAAACAATGGCGGAATGAGCAGTTGTGCTCCAGCAGGCTGGCCCTGCCCTCCTCTCAGTCTGACCAATGCTGGGGCAGGTACAGTTGAAAACCAGGCAGCACTGATTATAGTTTTTGAGCCATCTGCTCAGGCGTTTTACTGGAGGATGATCATTTCTCTGCATAGAAATTATGGAGCAATCTGAGTGTGTCTTCATTCCTAAATATTACCTGAGGTCATTTTGGTCAACCTTTCTTGAAAACTGGTTTCCACCCTACTGGGTGAATCTAAGCGGTCAGTCAGAACCATCCTACAAATAATCTGTTAATACCATGTCAATAAAAAAATAAAAGACAAGTCAGGAGTTTTGGGTGAATCATAGACAAATTAATCAATTCATTAGATATAGGAAGTAAGGAATCTTCTACATCTTCTACACGGCCATCATCCAGTCGGTCCTCTGCACCTCCATCACTGTGTGGTTTGATTCAGCCACCAAGCAGGACAAACACTGACTGCAGAAGATCATTGGGACTGAGGTTCCTTCTATTGAGCATCTGGACTGGGCCAGACTCAGGAAACAGGGTGCCCGCATCACTGCTGATCCCACACATCCCGCACACAAACTGTTTAAACTCCTCCCCTTTGGCAAGTGTCACAAAGCCATAGCCACCAGAGCTACCAGACAGTCAGCTTATTCCCCCAGGCTGTTTCTAAGATGAACTCTACCGGTCACATAATGCAATGACTCTTACAGACATAAACATAAATGTGCAATAACCACTGTTGAATGTGACATAGCGAGCTGCAGTTTGTTTGTTCATTTTTTTGTAAATAACTATAATTAAAATTGTAAGTAATTTGTTTTTTGCCACCAGAGGACACAAAGACGGAGTCAGACCACATATAATTCCTTGGGTGTCCTGACTAAACTTGGCAATTAAAGCTGATTCTGATTCTCCTGAAATAGGATAATACCATTAATAATAATTATTAATACCAATAATACTATGTTTTTGAATACTTCTGTGGTCATGGGAAGAGCCAGAGGTGGATTTGAGCTTGATGGAGAGGAGGAGAGAGGGATCAAGGGCGAAAAGGGTAGGTTTTATTACAAGATTCAAAGGGAGGTAGGACGGATATTTGGGGCACAATGAAAAACTGGCACAAGAGACTTAATAGCACATTAAAGTTGATGGGGAAACATGAGACAGGGCAGTGTGAGTGTGGTGAGGGTGAAACATTGGAACATGTGGTATTTAATTGTCCTTTATATAGTCAAGAAAGAAAATTATCAATTTTTTTACCTCGCAGAAAATTAGGATAGACTTATAAATTTTATCGAGGCTATAGCGGTGAGGAATGTCAGAAGTAGAGCACCTGTAGAGTAAAGCCATATTTGTGAAATATTACTGAAAAGAGAAGCACGACATGGCTCTTGCCCAGATGGCAGATCTCCTGGACAGGTACATGGCCTACAGTCCTAACACAGTGGATTCCAACCCATTGGCTGGGTGGACACTCACAGGGAGGAGAGACTCGCTCTGCAGAACCTCAGCGTGGTCTCCACTGCTGTGCCCTTGGAGAGAGCTTTCTCCTGTGCACCATTTTGGCTCTCAGCCCTCAGGAGCCCCCTTAAGCCAGAAAACCTGGACAAGACTTTGTTTCTACAAGGCATCTGGACTGACAGGTCTTAAATGCAAATTCATTGTGCTTTTATTTAAATGCCACAAACACAGTCTCTGACCCTGCTCAGTAAAACCACCATGAATGCAAAACGCTTTAGATCCAGCACCAGGCTCTGGTCTGATGTTACAGCTCAGGGGGGTTATAAGATATAAATGACACATGTTTTAGTTTAAGGTAGAACCTGGTTTTACTAAAAGGTTGTCTTTCCTCACTCAGTTTCAGGTTTTACAGCCTCTGTTTAGTTTGTTAAGTGTTTTATTTGTTTGTTTTGTCTTATCAGAAACCTTTGAATATGTCTTGCGGTTATTTTATCTCAGATTTTACCCTGTGAAATTTAATGTTTTTTTTTCAGATCTTGTCAGAAAGTCGACGGAATTTCCCCGGTTTGTGAATTATCACAGAAAGCTATTTGACTGCATTTATGTTGTGAACACTTTACACCTACTTCTGTTAAACTAATAACATTGACCGTTATATTTATACAAACTGAGTATAACGTCTGAGTCCGGATCAAAATGCGACGCCGGAAAACACGACTCCGACAGCGGCGGGGAGGGAGGGGGAGGAGCGTGGGGCTCCTGGGTCTCGAGGTCCCTGGGGTGCTGCTTCCTGGGACCCGGTCTCTCGTCGTGCAAGAGGTCGCCATGGCAACAAGGCGTCACGACACGCACACTGGGACGCGGAGTGGTATAAAAGAACCATTGGGACGGAGAAGAACCGCACTGGAGCTCTGTCTGACTGCTGACCCAGAGTCACCGAGCTGAACCCAGAAATCTGGACGAACCTTCGTGGAGAAATGAACGAGCACGTGCACGCGTTCAACAGGTGAGGAGACGCGCTCCTCCATCGCTGTGCAACAGGAACGAAATGTTTGAATGTTAATTGATCCGGTTTCTTGTGTCTGCAGAGGTCCAGGTCCACGCATCCAGACCAAAGAGGTACCGAGTCCACATGAGATTAACCTCATCACAGGTACGACGAATTGACTCGAACCCGAACACGAGGCTCTGTCAGTAGCTGCCCTCAGCAGATAATCACCAGCTGACGCCGTTCTCCTTCCTCAGGTTCCGGCCCCCGGGTTGTCCGTCGGTTCTTCACCAACAGTCGTGAACGCTGGCGGCAGCAGAACGTTAACGGAGCCTTCGCTGAGCTGCGGCGGCTCATCCCCACTCACCCTCCCGACAGGAAGCTCAGCAAAAACGACGTCCTTCGGCTCGCGCTCAGGTACATCGCCTTCTTGGACCAGCTTCTCAGTGAGCAGGAGCTCAGGGCGGCCCCCAGGGGCCGAGCGGGGGGCCTGGAGCACTACGGGCAGTTGAGTGAACTGTCGCCGAGCTCCAGCGACGACAAATCAGTGGACGGAGACTCAGATGAGCCGATGGAGGAGCAGGACTGTCTGCGGTTCCTCCATCTGGCCGCAAACTGAGCCGCTGGTCAGAGTCAGAAGCTGCGGACAGCAGCACCGATGTAAACCCGGTTCTGGGTGGTTTATATTGTTTGTGTGGACGCAGAAGGTTCAACACAGAGAAGTACTGGTGGAGCTTCTGCGTCAGGTTCTGGTTCTACCCAGAACTTCTTTTGATGTAAACTGAACTTCACTCATGCTTTATGATGCTTAAACTGAGCCTTTGTTCTGCTTCTGGTTCCGTCCTGTGTTTAGGCAACTGTGTGATATTCACATGGACCTGAATCCGCAGAAGTTCTAGTGAAGTTCTGCTGTTGCAGAGATCTCGTAACCATGTTTAGGTCCTTTCCTGTCAAAGGGTCTTTGGTGCTTTTATTGTGTCTTGTGCTGATTGTATAAAATAATAAAATAAAAGTGACTGCACAGAAATTGACGGTGGTTCATCTTCACTGTCTTTGAAGCATCTAGACATAATAACACTTTCTGACATTTAATGTAATTTATTAAAGCGTAATGAAACAAACGCATGGAGGCAATAGAGGAGCTTTTGTTGTGAAACAACTTCACATTAACGGGAGTATGAAAAACAATCACTACAGGTTTAAGAACATGGGATACTTTGTGTAAACACGTTTCTTCACTTCCTGCTGTAAATAAAAACACAATTTTAATAAAGTCATACGTTTAAATATTTAACATTTCTCCTTATGACAGTGATAAATGTTGCAGTATAAAACAATAATTTGACTCGTCAGAACTTGTTTTGAATCTAGTATTTATTATTCACATTAAAAAGTGAAAAGACTCTTTGTCTTGTCTTGTTATTTTCTTATGTTTGCACAGAGCTGATATTTATTCCTCAGGGACCTGAGAGGATTCACAATAACATTGTCTTCTTTGGGTGTTCCCACAGTGCAGTTTTTTTAGGATGAGCTGTGATATGAGGGAGTGGGCGTAAACCGTGTGACTGATAAACATCTGAGCCAATCAGACGCCTCTACCAGACAACAGCAACAGGCCCCAGAGGAGGTGGGGGGGTTAGAGGGGGCGTGGTCCAATTAGAGAGCGCAGTGGGATGCTGGCTCCTCATCGGTTCCCACCCCTGGAAGCTGATAACTCCGATGCTGCTTCATCATGTGGACATGAGTCTGTGTTGTTTCTATAGTTGGGTTTCAGGCGAGTCCTCGACTTAAAGGGTAAAAAGAGCAATGACTCTGCCAGCTGTTCCTCTTGTGAACACATCTACTGGCGATACCGCGTGACATGAACAAGGGCCACCTCGTGAGCCAAACATGGTAAAGATTCTTTTCAATGTCTGTGAACATTTGTTTCTGTCTCTGGTTTCAGCATATTACACAGTTTTAACATCAAGCTGGAGAAGGACTGATTCTGTTACTAAATCCTGCCACTTCAGCATATGGTTGTGTTCGGCTCAAACGATGACTAAACAGCTTTGAACTTCGTCAGTGCCTTATCAGAACCAGGCTTTAAAGTTTGGACCGGAACTGTGTGGAGCTGCGGAGAAAGCCGTGTCTGATTGGCTCAGATGTTTAGCGCAGTTACACGTCGAATCTTCCATCAGTCTTCATCAGAGGATGAAACCCCATGTTCATATGAACAAACAGTATGAATATTTGGAGCTTCTTTCTCAAGTCAAGTCAACTTTATTTTTAAAGCTCTTAAAAAAACAGCAGAGCCTTTTAACGTTTTAGAGTAAAAGAAAAAAGATAAAAGACCAATCAGTCTTTGATTAATTTAACATCTACTTTCTTCTCCTGATCAATTCATTTTGTGTTTTTTGCTTCTTCAGTTGAATACAATTCAATGTGTTTCACAAACGCTTTACATCCTGTTTTAGTTCTGTTTCACAGAACCAAACTTATATGTTTTCAGTTGATGTGAATGTGAGGCCTATTAACAGCGACACCCACACACAGCAGCAGTTTTATTCAGCAGTTGGTGCTGATGTCCGGTTCTGACCCTGTGGTTCTGTCCCGTTCCTTCACTGGCTGCTTTGGCAGGATCAACGTCCTCAATATACCACATAATACAAGATTTTTAAACGCAGAAAGATAAAAAATATGAGTAAACAAACATGTAAATCTGTTTTATTGTAGGAAAAAGGACAAACACAGAGTTGTAAACTGATTTAAAAAGGAGGAAATAATTTACATCATCATTACAACATGATAAAGCTCGTGATGAGCAGAAACGCTGGCACGTCGAGGAAAATCCAGGAAGATTAAGAGTTACATTAATGAACGTCAACAAGTTTGAACAGAAAGATGGAAATAACTAAATTAAACTGATATTTTCTTTAAACTAAAATGCATTTTCTTTAAACTAAAATGCAAACTGTATGCAAAAAAAGGAAGTGATGAAGCCTTCAAATCAAAAGTCTGCATGTGAACAGAACCTGGTCCAACTACCCACCTGTGAGGATTTTTTAATTATCCTCCGTAAGCAACTGAGCAGAATCAGTTCACCAACATGGGGTTCAACTAACATAGTGAAGGACAAACAATATGGACCGAACCCTTTAGAGACCCAGGAACCCAGGGCGTGGATTCAGAACCAGACACTGGACAAATCAGATCAGGGTTGAACAGTGCTCATTGTTCAGTTTAAAGAAGATGGTTGGTTCTGATGTTCTAAAGTCCTGACACCAGGTTCTGCTTGTGCTGTTATAGATTAATTAACTCAAATCATTCACTCAGATCTGCAAGTCCAAACTCACCAACTCAAAACACCTCAGCAAAATTTCCACGACCCTGAACCACAGACACCTCGGGTCAAGACCCAACAGCACTGTCCTTTAATGCGTGACACCACCTAGTGGCGTCAGGAGGAATCGCTGTGTTCAGGTTTGGCTGCTTCTGCCAGGTCATGTTGTAAATAGAACTTTAGGCACAAACTGTCAGAAAAGTTTAGAAATAAACACGACAAAGGAAAATGAGAAGTTTCAAAAGTTCAAAGAACCGAACACGGAAATGATTCACCGTCCTGCTTTCTCTTCAATAAGTGTTTGGTCCATTAGAGTTCTGTTGATCACTTTTCTGTCCATAACAAATATACTGACAGGCGTCTTCTGATCCAATCCACAGCCAACAGGACTCATCTGAACAGAGACAGACAAACAGTTCAAAGGCTGCAGAACCTCTGGTGGGCCTCTACCGCGATACCTTGGAATCAATCTTTAACCAATTCTTCGTGAACAGACAAAAGACCCTTCAAAAGAAAAGTTTCAGGGAAGGTTTGAGCTAATGGACCCCTCACACAGAACCGGAGCGTGACATGGTGAGTAGCTGTGCAGCCAGTCGGCATCCATTTATTTTTTATTTTCTACAGACAGCAAACAGATGGTTGGAATAAGATTTGGAGCTGGTACCGGATCTGTGACTTCTTGGTTAGTAAATAATTTAATGGCATATTAATTCCTGTTGCACATGGAACCTGTGCACAACCAAAGTACATCCTGTCTTTTGGGTCAACACTAGTTGGTGATTTAATGTAAAGACTTCCTATTAGCTGCTGAACACTGTGTCATGGGGTCAGTTCGTCCTCATTCCTCTCCGCCTGTTCTATTGACGCTTTGGTGGTAAACTTCGCTTCACGTCCACTTTTATGTCAGACCACTTTTATTTTTTTGTTTCCGCTTCTGTGCGGAACCTGCAGCATTAATACCTGCACACGGTCCCGCTCGGCTACTGCGCAGACGCAGACCCTATTTAAATGAATTAACATATTTATATGGAGTTGTGTCAAGGGAGGAGTCATTCACCTGTGGTCAATTCTATGTTGATTGGTAAGTACGAATGAAAACAGATTCCTACATTTAGATTTATACGCCAAGTTTACTAGCAAATCTAAGTAAGTCTTTGTACTGAATTTTAAACTCAAGTCCCAGGTCAAATACAGTTTGATCTATATCTAGACATGAGTTAAAAGTCAGCTAAGAACCTGAAGAACTGAACCTGCGCTCAATTCTATATTGATTGGAAGGAAACATGCATAGATTTGTACTTAGTAGAAGTTGATACCACCTTCGCAGTTTTCTGGATCTGAACTAATGCTAAGTTTGG
This sequence comes from Betta splendens, assembly GCF_900634795.4. Taxonomy (NCBI): domain Eukaryota; kingdom Metazoa; phylum Chordata; class Actinopteri; order Anabantiformes; family Osphronemidae; genus Betta; species Betta splendens. Next base: position 485,513 of record NC_040884.2, read on the forward strand.
TATGAAATCTATGCAAGTCTTTGTACATGAGGCCCCTGGTCTGTGCAACTGATGCTTTAGTCTGGGTCCAGTTGAATGTGGACATAGAGAATGAGAAAACCCGTTTTGGGTGTTTGTGTTTGAGCGGCGTCAACCTCTGACCTGCGGCTGCGAGCCTCATACAGTGTGTCGTCCTCGTCACTCTCCACCGCCTCCATTTCCACGGCGTCATCGTAGTTGGACAGGAGGCCGTACTTCTTCCTGTGGGCGGGCTGCTTCAACCTGGTGACACGCCGGTGACACAGACACAAACAATCATTGCTTCAGCAGGTTGACTGCGACAGCTCTGCCACAAAGTGGCTGCCCTTCCTCTCATTTTACCTTTGTCAAGAGGAAGCAGTTAAAAAACCCGCATTAGGAAAATTTGGTGTGTTGAGTGTCCACATGATTCAATTAAACAGAAGAATCATGTTAGTTTCCAATAATAGCATCTGCTACACATTGGTCCAAAGCAGTGCTTCTCAATTATTTTGTGTTACGCCCCCCGCAGGAAGAAATAAACATTTCGTGCCCGGCCACAGAACTTGATAAAAAGCTAAATTTCTTCAGCTTTTCACATTAGAGGTGAGATTCAAATCTGCAACCTTTGCATCATGAGCATAATGCGCTAACCACTGCACCAAACAGTGGATACTTTTAATGTGCGGTACGCCCCCTTATATAGTTTCCACAGGTCTGTGCTTGCTGGTTTATTAAAGTAGTAAGCAGGACGATTGATGGCGATACTCGTCACGTTTTTGTGGATAAAACTCCAGCGACTTCTCAGCCTGATTGGGCTGTAATGCCTTTAAGTGATGCCTTAACTTATTTAACTTCATGCTGTCCGCTGCTTTTAGACACCGTAAACATAGCGGTCTTTCCTTGTCTCCAACTGTAGTAAAATGGACTGAGAAATTTTAAATGTTTCCTTAAATATGACTGAACTTCGAATGAGGTGAACTTTAGAAAAAAAGAGTTAGATAAGTTTAGAGCTAAAATTTCCTCTAGAAATGTATTATTGCATAGCTTCTTCTTTGAATGTTTTTCTAAACTTTCAAAGCATTCTAAATTATATTCAGAAATAAAATCCTCACACTTACACAACCGGCCATATTTAGTTTCCCTCCTATTTTCCATAAATATAGATTTCCTCTTTCACACAATATCTGTTATTTCACAGGAATAGAGTTAATAATGATAAGACTTGTCCATGGAGTCAAACAAACAGTGACCTTCATTTTGCACTTTGCCTGGGATGGTGTTGGACCAACAGTCTCTTCCTAAATCAGAACCAGACTGTTGCTGGTTCTGGTGCAGCACAGACTGGTACAGGTGAGGGCACAAATAAACCCACTGCAACATCAGATGGAAGCCAGGTGTGACGTCACACATTGAAACTTTCTGGTCCTCATGTTTTGTTAGGCGTCGTATCTTTAGAAGTGTTCCCCCACCTCCCGGTCGGCTACCGGACTTTCGGCTGAAAAACCTGTGGGCTGCGGTTCGGTTGGTGTCCGAGTCACAACTTACCGCACTGCGCGGATCAGGAAGTACAGGACTCCGATCATGGTGATGCCGATGAGAACGTAGAGGGCCCGCTGGATCATGGAGCTGTCCACGTCGCCCGTGCTGGGTTTTTCGAGGGGCCGTGTGGGTTTTGCTCCGTGGGTGGAGTTCATCACAGCGGGTCCGGGTGTCGCTTGGCTGCCGGAGGCGGGTTTGGTCACATCTGCTGCGGCCAAGAAAAGCCAAACTGCCACAGCGGAGAGCAAACGAACCATGTTAGAACTAGGGAGACACGAACCGGTCTTTTCTGATTACACGTTACGGTGTGTGCGTACACCTCTGGCTGTGTTTACATAAAATAAGACACAACCAGGAAATTCACACTGTTCGGACGTCACAGCAATCAGGAAGCAGGAAGCTTCCTGCAGCCAATCACAGCGCTCACACCCGGACACCCGGAAGTCTAGAGCAAAGTTCAAAACAAAAAGTTACAAGAGGTTATGTTATGTTACATGTTTCACTAATCGCTTCCAAATTAATTTTACACATATTTATAATTCCAAGATTATGTTTGATGGTTGTGTTATCGCTGTGGTTGGATATTAGATGAAACTTACAAACAGTGCACAATACATATAAATAAATAAACATTACACATACAATAAAAAATAATAACAAACATATAGTAGAACTATCAGCTTTCACTGAGAAACTGTGTGCCATGAAAACATAGATGTGAAACACTGAACCCTCAAAGTGACACCTGTTCACAAAATTAAAGCCTGTATTTCTCCTTTTTCCACCTGTCATTGTGAGTCTTCACAGGCTGAAACCTCTCTGGGCCACTTCTGTCTGCTCCTGGATGTGTGGACTTTCTTGTAGTTTTGCTTGTAAGTTAAGTTAATCCATGCCATACTGTTCAGCACCTGTTCACCGGTCTGCAGCCTGAAGCTTTCACACTGATGAGGAAAGCTGTGGACATGTGACCACCCTATTGCTTGTATATTTTGCACATTTTATTAAAAAGCTCAAGATTTTATTTTGGTTTCATTGACCTCATTCCCAGATTTGTATTCATTTCTCAATACAAAAAATAAAATTTAGCAAACATACACTAACCACTAACACAATTACATGCATAAATGTTTATTACAAAATTAGGACGTGATCACACAGTTATTATGAAGTTAGTGGGATGGGTTGTCAATGGTTTATTAACCAAAATAAAACTATTCATCATTTGCACCAGGTTGTGTATAATCAATTTTAAAGTTAAAGTTTATTCAGAAATGAGGTTCGCGAATCAATTAACTGTGAAGACTTAGTCGCAGCATATATTTAGGACCAACTAAGAATGAAGCCGTAATACACGTTCCTGCCGTGAAGACGCAGTCACGAGGACGTCGTTCCCTGTAGCCAAGCACGTGTGTCTGGTTGCGGGTTTGATTCCCGCAGGATCAAAGCCCGAAAATGTCACGCTAATGTACATTTATGTATTTAGGTTATTTCTGTATTTGGGTTGCTGACAGAGACTGCGGCGCTTGACGGGCTGGTCGTCCAATGGGAGCACGGCTCGCCTGTCCTGCGGCGCTGCAATTGGCCGGATAGAAGACAGTGGGGCGGGGCGATCAGATTACAGCAGCAGGTCTGTCTCCGCAGATCCAGCGGACATCTGGAGCAGCCCTGCCCGGGAATCAAAACCTGCGAGCAACCAGCACCGACGTCCCGCAGCGACCCCGCGGCTCTGCTGTCTGCTCCCCGGTTTACAGCGGGGTTGTGGGTTTGCAATCGAGGAGTCCAAGGCTACATCACCTCCGGGGAGAGACGGAGCATCCCACGGTGAAATCACGGAAATACGAAAACCTGGGACCTGGGAGGACGGTGATGGACTGATCTGATCCGGTACCAGATTGGGTTTAGGCCCAATGGAAGACACGACTAATCTGGACCTGGTGCATACGCATCTCGGATCTTGCTTCTGTCTGAAATAAGAAACCGTGTGTGTCTCTGGGGATCCTGATGTTTTTCTTCTCTGTTCGTCTGTTTTGACCCGTTTCTCTAATACCGGTCCTGGATAAGAGTTTGAGGGAACAGTCGGTTCCTCCTCCTCCTCCTGCTGGTCTGGATTAAAGCCCATGAGGATCATGAATCATCCCCCTCTGCTCCACTAATCTGGGTTTAACCGAGCTGGATTTAAATCTGAAATCTGATCTGGATTACTGTTCTGCTTCTGGTTCTGAGCGGGTCTCAACTGACTTGGTTCTGACCACTACTGGTCCTGATTTCAGGGAATTCTTCTGCCATCATGCCTACGTCTCGACCTGGTTCAGAGCCAGTGGAGTTCTGGGTGGACGGGTCGAGGCGGGACGGGACAGTGGAGGAGTTCTACACCTTGAGCTCCGAGCTGGGCAGGTCGGGAACACAATCCAGGGGCGGGGGGTAAAGGTAGAATTGGATTTGGTCTCTGTGGTCCCCTCCGGAAGGGTCTCTTCAGGTTTATCTTTGTAAAAATAATAGGGCTCACTGTGATATGCGTCAAAGTAGATTTGGACCCAACCTCTTAGCAGCAACAGAGACAGACTGAAACACTTATCTGAGTTTTTCCTGAGGTAAAGGTGAGGATCAGTAAGACAAGAGTCAGGGTAAAGGAGCCACTGTCCAGTCAGGCTGGACAGAGAAGCAAGCTGAGGTTCGGTAATGTGCAAACAATACTAACTTGTGAATGTTTGATTAAATGAAGGAGAAAACACATGACACAGACCTGATGAGCTGAAAATCTTTGACATTAAAATAATAAATAAAAAAGGATGCATGTGAAAGGGAATTTAGGCGTTTGCATTGTGACCTCAGCTTAAATAACACCCTGCTATTTGCTGCCTTCACGCTGAACGTGAGGCACGTGAGCGATGTCACGCAACATAATACCAGTGACGTCACTGAGGTTGTGGTCCACATGAAACAGGAAGTTGACCCTAAAACCATAAGGTGCAACTAACATGTACTTCAGGTTGGAAAGCGCTGCAAGGGAATCAAACGTAAACGATTGCAGCTCTCGTAATGAACACACGCTGTAAACATGTTTGTTCACACATTTTCCAATTGAGGTAACTTAAAACCCCGAAGCCCGTGTTTATGAAAGCTGATGTGAGGAGACCTCACAAAGCTGTAAGGAAACATCTTACACGTTTTATTTTACAGCTGCATCAAATCAGATCTGGTCCCCACAATAATCGGGTCAAATGAGGCCAATAATTTCACTCAACTGACTTATGTAATCAGATGTTGTTTAGTATATGTGTGATGTGAAAGCAGTAATGTTATGTAGAGCAGCTCCACCCACTACCACAAACTATAAATAAATAAATAAATAAACAAACACACTCTATTCTCACCCCACGCGGGTGGTCTCATCCACTTTCCAAGCTCGGCTCCTCTACCAGAGGCCAGGGAGCTTGAGGGTTCTGCGCAGTATCCTTGCTATTCCTAGGACTGCACTTTTCTGGACTGAGATGTCGGATGTTTTTGCAGGGATCTGTTGTAGCCACTCCTCCAGTTTGGGGGTCACTGCCCCCAGTGCTCCGATCACCACAGGCACCACTGTGGCCTTCACCTTCCAAGCCTTCTCCAGTTCTTCTCTGTATATATATATATATATATATATATATATATATATATATATATATATATATATATATATATATATATATATATATATATATATATATATATATATATATTCTGTCTACCAACTCCTGGTAGACAGAACATTCGCCCAAGACTGCAGAATGCGACACACCAACCTGTGCACAGCCTGGATCGACTACAAGAAAGCCTATGACTCAATGCCACACACATGGATCACTGAATGCTTGGAGCTGTACAACATCAACAGAACTCTAAGGGCCTTCATTGCAAACTCGATGAGGTTGTGGAGAACCACCCTTGAAGCCAATGGGAAGCCACTTGCCCAAGTAGCCATCAAATGTGGCATATACCAAGGAGATGCACTGTCCCCACTGCTGTTCTGCATAGGTCTGAACCCCCTCAGCCAAATAATAAACAAGACTGGCTATGGATACCGACTCCGGAACGGAGCCACCATAAGTCACCTCCTCTACATGGATGACATCAAGCTGTACGCCAAGAGTGAGCGAGACATCGACTCGTTGATCCACACCACCAGGATCTACAGCTCGGACATCGGGATGTCATTCGGACTCGAGAAATGTGGGAGGATGGTGACAAAGAGAGGCAAGGTAATCCACACAGAAGGGGTCTCACTCCCAGAAGGAAGAATAGCAGACATTGAGGACAATTACAAGTACCTTGGAATACCACAGGCAAATGGCAACCTTGAACAGGCAACAAGGAATGCGGCAACAGCCAAATACCTCCAACGAGTAAGGTAAGTCCTAAGAAGCCAGCTCAATGGCAAGAACAAATCCCGGGCAATAAACAGCTACGCTCTGCCAGTGATCAGATACCCTGCGGGAATAATAAGGTGGCCAAAGGAAGAGATACAGACCACAGATGTTAAGACACGAAAGCTCCTCACCATGCATGGAGGGTTCCACCCCAAATCCAGCACCCTGAGACTGTACGCTAGCCGCAAGGAAGGAGGCCGAGGACTAGTGAGCGTGAGAGCCACTATCCGGGATGAAACATCCAAGATCCATAAGTACATCAAGGAGAAGGCCCCAACAGATGCTGAATGAATGTCTCAGGCAGTGGAGAACAGAGGATGAGATGCTGGAAGAGGGACCATCATGGGAGGACAAGCCCTTGCACGGGATGTACCACCGGAACATAACTGAAGTGGCTGATCTCAACAAATCCTACCAATGGCTTGAAAGGGCTGGGCTGAAGGACAGCACAGAGGCACTCATCCTGGCCGCACAGGAGCAGGCCCTGAGCACCAGAGCCATAGAGGCCCAGATCTACCACACCAGACAAGACCCAAGGTGTAGACTGTGCAAAGAGGCCCCAGAGACGGTCCAGCACATAACTGCAGGGTGTAAGATGCTGGCAGGGAAAGCATACATGGAACGCCATAACCAAGTGGCTGGCATAGTATACAGGAACATCTGCGCGGAGTATGGACTGGAAACCCCAAGGTCAAAGTGGGAAACACCTCCCAAGGTGGTAGAGAACGAGCGAGCCAAGATCCTGTGGGACTTCCAGATCCAGACTGACAGAATGGTAATGGCGAACCAACCAGACATTGTGGTGGTGGATAAAGAGCAGAGGAAAGCCGTAGTGGTGGATGTGGCAATACCAAGCGATGGCAACATCAGGAAAAAGGAACATGAGAAACTAGAGAAATACCAAGGGCTCAGAGAAGAACTGGAGAAGGCTTGGAAGGTGAAGGCCACAGTGGTGCTTGTGGTGATCGGAGCACTAGGGGCTGTGACCCCCAAACTGGAGGAGTGGCTACGACAGATCCCTGGAAAAACATCCGAAATCTCAGTCCAGAAAAGTGCAGTCCTAGGAACAGCAAGGATACTGCGCAGAACCCTCAAGCTCCCTGGCCTCTGGTAGAGGACCCGAGCTTGGAAAGTGGATGAGACCACCCGCGGAGGGTGAGAATAGAGTGTGTATATATATATATATATATATACATACAAGTAATACTACACACAGTCCTACTCCCAGATAATGATGATTGCAGCTGTTAACCAGGTTAATGCTCCTCGTATTATTAGCTGGTCTACCTTGTTACAGGTAACTTCCGTCATTATTGTTCTGTTTATTTTGCAGAGGAGCCACGTCTGTGGTTTATCGTTGTGAAGAGAAACAGACTCAGAAGCTGTTCGCTGTCAAAGTCCTCAAGAAAACGGTCAGTGACTCGTCATCAGCTGAGAGGGTCCATCAGCCTGCGGACCGTCCTAACGTAGCCTCTGCTTGTCCTACATGTCCCTGCTCAGTGTTTTCCTGTTTCAGATCGACAAGAAAATCGTCCGCACTGAAATTGGGGTCCTCTTGCGTCTCTCTCACCCAAACATCGTAAGTGTCATAACAATTGAAGTCTTCACAGGCATGTTGTTGATTAAGGCCTCAGATGTGATTAACTCACACATTAAGGCATTCATGTCAGGAACGTCACTCTGGGTCAGTCCTAGATTAGCAGTCGTCATGGCAGCAGCAGATTTTAACACATCATGACTGTTTCATGACAGATTCAGCTGAAGGAGATTTTTGAGACGGACACTGACATTGCTCTGGTTCTGGAGCTGGTCACTGGAGGGGAGCTGTTTGACAGGTACGTTGGTCTTCACACAGTTGGAACCATCTCATGATAATTATTCAAAATGTCCTCATTGAACATTAGTTGGACACACTTCAGGTATAAACGCACCCTGATGTGAGTTTGGGTTCTGGGACCCACTTTGTCTCATGAACTGTAACTCAGAGCCACTTGGGAATAAAATCCTTTTTAGGATCCTTTATCTCTTTATATGTAGAATTCAGACTTTTAATTTTATGTGCGACAGTAAACAAGTACTTCATCCTACAGTATAATCTGATTCTTGCTGACATGTCACCAGGACCCCAGAATGAGGTTTGTGGAGGTTCTGACACTGAGCTGGGTTCTGCTGGCCTGTGATTGCTGTGACGCTTTTTCCTTTTTCAGGATTGTGGAGCGGGGTTACTACAGCGAGAGAGATGCTGCTCACGTTATCAAACAGATCCTGGAGGCTGTGGCGGTAAGGCTGCTGCTCTCACTGTCTGCTCGCTGTGTAGGAAAACCTGGTCCTACAGCCAGAGTGATGGTGGATCCCTCTGCTCCAATCATGTGAACACACACAGGTGCCCATTATCAGGATCCAGAGCCTGAAACATTGTGGGTGCAGATCACTGAAAATGTGCCATGAATGTAGCTGTTAGGAACCGTGAGGCGTTCTCTTACACAGCGCTGCACCCCTCTAACTTGGACCTATGGCTTGAGTCCTTTCAACATTATTACGTCTGCTTGTTCGGTCACTAATTCTGGAGCAGGAAGCTTTACCTGGAGCTCAGTATTAAACATGGGCCCTCATCTCAGCTCCTCTGCAGCTGCTTGCTTAGCTGCTTGCTTAGCTGCTGTAGTGTTGCTGGCAGCAGGCAATGATGTTGCACATGGCAGCAGCTGCAGATCTTATGTAACAACAGCTTCCATCCTGCTGCTGAACAGATTAAAACCAGAGAGGATTAATTCACAGACACACACACTGACCACATCCGACCTACAGTACATTCACCACATACCAAACATACATCCGTTGATGTGTGGGAGGAAACGTCCTGCAGACCCTGAACACATCACCACCTTTTCACAGCAGGTTCTTAACATCTGGATCACTTCACACATCTGTAATTAGCAACAGAATGTGGCAGTAGAATTTCCTGCTGAAACCAAAGTAATGTGATGTTAACTACTGTTCAGAGGAAAACCCTGGTAAGAGGGCGTTCGAAGGGCAGCAGGGGATGCTGGGAGCTGTAGGCCAAGGCCATCTGGCAGGTCACAGTTTGTCTCCTCCACACCACAACCCGCGTTGTGAACCCGCGTTGTGAGTGTTGTGACGCTGTGGCGTTTGTGTGTTTCAGTATCTCCATGAGAACGGTGTTGTGCACAGGGACCTGAAACCTGAGAACCTGCTGTACGCCGACCTGTCGCTGGATGCGCCGCTCAAGATTGGTAAGAAACAGCTGCAGGTTCAGGAAGGAGATGCCAGAAATATGAGGACAGGTTGCTGCAGGTGGCACAGCGCCACGCATCTCAATCAGGTTGGACAGGAGGAGTTTGCATTTTAGGCCCAGTGTTGATTCATGGAGAAGCGGGGTGCACATTCTTCAACTCCAGCCCAACCAACACTGTTATCTTATCTCCAGTTGTAACACCTGCTCTGCCTTACAGCCGACTTTGGTCTTTCCAAAATCATCGATGACCAGGTGACAATGAAGACTGTGTGTGGGACTCCAGGCTACTGCGGTGAGTCCAGAAGCTGTGGTGCTGTAGGATGATGTCGTACCACAAGCATCAGCTAGTGTACAATTAGCAGGAATAGGACAGTCAGTGAGACCTTCACTGCTGCTTCCACACTGTGGGACTTTAGGCCACTGTCTCCTTTGCCTTCAGCTCCAGAGATCCTGCGGGGAAACGCATACGGGCCAGAGGTGGACATGTGGTCGGTGGGCGTCATCCTCTACATCCTGTGAGTCTGTCTTCACCCCCCCCCACACACACACAGTTACTCAGCATTGACTCAATCCTGTCAGTGTAACTGTTTGAAAGCAGGTTCCGACAAATGAAAACTTGACTGAACCAACCTGTGTTCTGTTCTTCAGACTCTGTGGGTTTGAGCCTTTCTTCGACCCGCGGGGTGATCAGTACATGTACAGTCGCATCCTGAATTGTGACTACGAGTTTGTGTCCCCTTGGTGGGATGAGGTTTCCCTCAACGCCAAGGATCTGGTGAGAATTTAATGTAATAATCACATGGCCCAGAAAGATGATTGATGAGGAGCATGTGATTTTGGTTGGTTCCGTCTCTGATTATCTGTCTGCAGGTCAGTAAGCTGATCGTCCTCGACCCTCACAAACGCCTCAGCGTCCGGGAAGCTCTGCAGCATCCCTGGGTGCTGGGCAAGGCCGCTCGCTTCTCCCATATGGACACTACCCAGAGGAAACTACAGGAGTTTAACGCTCGACGTAAACTCAAGGTGGGAAATCCCGTGAAGAGAAGCAGCTAATATGTTGGTGACATGTTGATGTGTTTACTGAGATAGTGTTTGTTGACAGGCTGCTATGAAAGCCGTCGTTGCCACCAGTCGAATGCATGAGGGTTCGCGGCGTCGCACCGACAGCTGTGAAATTCCTGGTTCTGGGGCTTCCAGGCAAAGCAGCATGCAACAAGACCCAGCTCCGGAGGGCACAGACACCACCATCCCTGATAGCAAAGAAGTCACGCCCCCAGAACAGCAGCTCTCACTGGATGATGACTCAGCGCTTGCTGATCACACTGCCCTCAGCTCCTCCCCTTCTCGCAGCACAAAACCCCCCTGCTGTGATGCTTCCCACCCCAGCCGACCCCCGCTGAGAGCCGAGGGGCTCCGACAGGTTTCCGTCGTTCCCAAACCCATGTTGGTGCAGCCCAGGCAGCCACAGAGGAGCTTTTCTGTGATGGAGCCTGTGTCGAAGGTGGAGACCACGCCTACACTGGCCACACCCCCAAGTCCCAACAGCCTCAGCAACGGCTTTGTGCTGGCTGCGGACCCGTCCACTAAGACCGGTCCCCACCAGTGATCCAGCTGCTTCTACACTAAATGTCTTCACTCATTTACTGGGACAAGAGCAAAACCATCAACATCCAGCGAACGTTTCATCAAATAAATCTTCCACTTCTGTAGATTAGCTGCTATGCTAACATGCTAACAGCTACTGTATGTACTTATCCAGGTGTTTTTAGTTTCTACAGCTGGAAAAGCTTTTCCAGTTTGTTCTGTTGAGCTCCTGGTTTTAGTGGGAAGTGCATTCAGTTCAATCAAAAAGCATTTGTCCCATATCACGACTCGTATCTGCTCTTTTTCCAGTGGTAAGACACAAAAAGTTGAATGCCAAGCATCAGTATCAACATCACATCGCCTGTACGCAGGAAGCTGTCAACACACCGTCCGTGTGCCTTGCTTCAGATAAAGGTACCCAATAGATACCCAGATGTTTGTACAGATGTTTCAGCCATATCATATACAATCAGCTCACCATCATTAGAAAAACCCAAACAGAACCAGCGCCACCAGTTCCAGCTAGTTCTAAAGTTCTGATACGGGACAAATGTGGACTTTTGCTTCCTCAGACCTTTGCTTGAAGGCTCAGGATGGAGCTCATCGATTGTACTTATAATGTCTGTATGGACACAACGTGAAGGATGAGCTGCTGCTGCTTCTTCTCCCTGTGACGTGTGTTATTTGGCTTTGAACCTGGAGCTTTGACTCTTCACAGACAATCTGCTGAGTTTTTTATCCTTTCTACTCTTTGCTGTTGCCACCCACTGTCTGTATGAGTAGGTAACGTAACTGCTGTTAACGGTAACGTGTTGTGTCCGTGAAGATTCTAGTTCAACATTGTGGTGTTTACACGTTCTCAGCGGTGATGAAGTACTGTACCTGTTTGTACTGTACATAGTTTGGTTTTAGACAAATAAGCACTCACATCTTTCCTGCTCCTTTAAACCGCACATGAATTTGGCCTTTGACCCGTCCATCTGATCTGAAACCACACGCTCTACCTCTTTTTGTACAGGGGCTTCCAAAACAACTAACCCACTCTAGAAAGGACACAAGCAGGCCGGACCTGACGCCACTGAAAGACAGTGGCCCAGAACATCAAAGAGCCCCAGGTTTGAGACACCAGAGGATTAAATTCATTATCACATGATTAGACATCAAACATCTGAATGACCTCTTACAAAGAATCTGGACTCCTCAAACACCTACTGCCCTTTGGCACAGTTCAGCTACAAAAGCAGGAATGTGGAGGGGAACACGTGAGGCCCATGTACAGAGTTTCTGTTCACTATGATCTCCACGAGGTGAAGGCTCGGTGTTCAGGCATTGACCCCTCCACAAGGTGGAGTTGTGCTGGTATCAGGGTCTGGTCGTGTCGGAACCCCCAGCTGCCCTGACCTCACACCTGCAATAAGATACCGATGCTTATTAGTCCATTTATCATTAAATGAAGTCTGATCAAAATGAAGAGACTCAACTCCACTCCAAACAGTGATTCAGCATCGGGAGTCTGTCACACTGGATCACAGCATGTATACCGATATTTCGTTTCTCTACACTGGGGGAGGCTTCTGGTCTGAGAACTAGGCCCTGCTGGGTTTCCAAGAACCGCTGCACTCAGAGCTTCTGACTGGCTGAGCACACTGGGCAGGGCAGTGGTTCGAGTCACTCCTGATCTATATTCTTTTGTAGAACATGAATATTTTGCTTGTATTTCTCCAAGGCAGGATTCAACAAGTTCTGACACGTTAAATGGTGATGGTTTTGTGGTTGTACCTTTTTTATTTGGCAGACATATAGACTGACAGTGACAGTCTCAGCCATTGCATGTGTATCTTTGCATGTATCATTTTAATTCTGTGGATGACATGCGCTCAGAGCTGAGAGTCGAACTCCTGCAGAATGTCTCAGTTGGTGAGGCAGGATCTACATCACGTGTCCAGTAAAGTATAGCTGATAGAAACCACTCTCAGCATCTAGTTCTTTCTGAGGCTCCTTAATTGCTGCATTACAGGTCCACAGCAGTGCTGAGGATTTAAGATATACTGTAGCTGTAGTAACCTTCAAATGAAACAACCGCATACTTCTTTTCACACCTCCAGGAGTGTCTGAACAAACCTATATCATTGTGGAAACAGCATCATCAAAGTTTTGGTTATAGTATCACAAATGCTTTAACAGGAAGAAAACCCAATGACAAAACAACATGAGAGATTTTTATTAAGGAAAGGAATTTGTCCAGATGATTAGTCAACTGAGTAATAATGGGAGACACAGACTGGGATGAACTGGGATAGACGGATATGAAGCAATGAGCAAAGGGACTGACGGACACAGATTTGTCAGGTTTCTGCTGGTGCCCATTTAGACTTTCTGCTGTCGTGTCAGTGACATTTGAAGGTAGCGATTCCTCCTCCTGCCTATCACTTAAAAGTGTAAACGTTGCGTTGTCCTGTTATGCGACGTGCTGTGGATGCTATAAAGACGCACGTACATCTTTAATGCTGTTTAGATTGATTGTACATAATCCACTTCTCCCCTAGTGTACAATCAGATGGCATTAACACGTGTTAGTATAGGTGTTAAAAGCGTTTGTTGCGTTAGTGATCAACAACATTACAGCTAGCTGACTCTTCCACTCTTCTCCTTTATTCCACCTGAGCACACGTGAGCAGGTGCCTATTAATGACATGAGTTACCATCATGTGATCAAAATAAACCAATAAACAATGTAGTAGCATATGGCTCCTACAACATTCTTTATCAGGGGACGTTGGTCTGATGACATAATCAGAGCCATTCAACAGCAAGGTTATGGACTCAAACAGTCCTGTACTACAGACAAAATGCTCAGAAATCACATGGTTAACTTTAGATTTGTTCAACGTGTCCTTTTACATTAGGAATCAAGAACCTCTGACAAGCCTGGCTGGTAAGTTCAGTGTGTGAATGCAGCCTACAGTGTAAGTCACAGTTGGTTCTGTTGACAGAGTCTCTGTCTGTAAACCTGTCCTGCCTGAACTGTCCCACACCAATAGGTGGACCTAGACCTCCGATCTGTTGCTGACACCTCTAACACAGAGGAGGCACTGTAAGCCCCACTCCCTTCTGACGTGATCAGAGCCAAGGTGGTACCTGTTGACATCTCCATCCTGTCATTAACCCACCACAGGATGCTCTGCACAGGTGAGCTTAATCCAGTAAGGAGGCAGACCAGCAGATGAGGAGACGCTGGGTCCTGACTGAGTGTGAATGTCGATAAGATCTGAACAGCTGGACCAGTAGAGGAACCTGAGGGGGAAAAGGAAGCAGAGACATTGTATCCTCATCAACATGTGGAGCACACAGGAAAGCTGATTGAAACAAATTCAGCCTAACAAAGCAGTGGGTGGTTACACTGAGTTTGATGAACAACAACACTCTGCGTTCCATAAAATAATAATTAAAATGGGCCCAAAAAGTGTTGTTTTCTTTTTACAACATATTTTGAGGAACTTAGAAGGGGCTCAGTGCATTTCCTGTCAATGCAATTCAATCCAGTTTGCACTAGACAGCTGAACCTGTAGGCCAATCCTTACACCTCCAGGATAAGGCCACGGACATTAGACTGGAACATGTTTGTATCAGGACAAAACACCTGCCAGTTTGCCTTCTAGGTTAAGGCTGAAGATGAGTCACACAGTTTGGAGAAAGTTACCTGTTGCCTGGTTTTGATCATAATAATCAGGGGTTTGCTCCTCAGTCTTCACCAGAAGCTGAGTTCCTGCACTGAACACCATGAAGGAGGAGGGAGAGTGTCCGAAAGGTGAACCTGACACAACCAGACAATATCTGGAACAGCAACAGGGAAACCATGAAAAACAGGTACAGGTAGGGCTACAGTATAGATAGGGCTACAGGAACAGATAGGGCTACAGGTACAGATAGGGCTACATAAACAGACAGGGCTACGAATAGGGCTACAGGTACAAGTAGGGCTACATAAACAGACAGGGCTACGAATAGGGCTACAGGTACAGGTAGGGCTACATAAACAGATACGGCTACGAGTAAGGCTACAGGTACAGGTAAGGCTACAGTTACAAGTAGGACTACGGGAACAGGTAGGTCCATTATTACAGGTAGGGCTACAGGTACAGTACATGTAGGGTTACAGGAACAGGTAGGTCCATTATAACAGATAGGGCTATTAGTAGGGCTACAGGAACAGGTAGGTCCATTATTACAGGTAGGGCTACAGGAACAGATAGGGCTATGAGTAGGGCTACAGGAACAGGTAGGTACATTATTACAGGTAGGGCTACAGGAACAGATAGAGCTATGAGTAGGGCTACAGGAACAGGTAGACCTATGAGTAGGGCTACAGGAACAGGTAGGTACATTATTACAGGTAGGGCTACAGGAACAGATAGACCTATGAGTAGAGCTACAGGAACAGGTAGGTCCATTATTACAGGTAGGGCTACAGGAACAGATAGGGCTATGAGTAGGGCTACAGGTAGGTAGATTATTACAGGTAGGGCTACAGGAACAGATACAGGAACAGGTAGGTCCATTATTACAGGTAGGGCTACAGGAACAGATAGGGCTATGAGTAGGGCTACAGGTAGGTAGATTATTACAGGTAGGGCTACAGGAACAGATAGGGCTATGAGTAGGGCTACAGGAACAGGTAGGTACATTATTACAGGTAGGGCTACAGGAACAGATAGGGCTATGAGTAGGGCTACAGGTAGGTAGATTATTACAGGTAGGGCTACAGGAACAGATACAGGAACAGATAGGTCCATTATTACAGGTAGGGCTACAGGAACAGATAGGGCTATGAGTAGGGCTACAGGTAGGTAGATTATTACAGGTAGGGCTACAGGAACAGATAGAGCTATGTGTAGGGCTACAGGAACAGATAGAGCTATGAGTAGGGCTACAGGAACAGGTAGGTCCATTATTACAGGTAGGGCTACAGGTACAGATAGAGCTATGAGTAGAGCAACAGGAACAGGTAGGTACATTATTACAGGTAGGGCGACAAGTAGGGCTACAGGAACAGGTAAGTCCATCAGTGTGGGTGGAGCTTAGAGTACAGGTAGGGCTACAGGAAGGAGTAGGGCTACGAGTACGCAGGCTATGGGTACAGGAACAGCTTGTTCCATTTCTCACCCCAGGAGGAAGAGAAAAGTCACTGCGGAGTCCATCCTTAAGGCTTCTAGTCCTCTGGGATTTATGGATAGGAAACTCACCTAATGCCTCTGTAAGAAATTAAGAACAAACCGCTGTTAAAAAGGCCACCAAATGTTCTTCACTAAACCTTGAGATGAATAAAGAATACAAATATATGATCCATTTCCTTTCATGAAATACACACATTAATGTTTTATTGCAGATGAACATTAGTTGCTATTTTTTGTTTTACCTGCTGCTGTCTGTGCTGCTGTCTCCTATGCGTCTGAAGAAGAATAAACTTAGACTCAGAGTTGGAAAACAGACTCATCCAAAACTGTCAAAGTAGAAAAACAAGAGTCTCCAGGGGAGGAGCTGCAGCTCTGGGATTGGACTGACCGTTAGCAAAGAACAAAAAAACAGGAACCTGTTAAACTAAACCCACATATCCAACGGACACCAACGGTCTCTGCTGTTATTTGTGTCTATTATTAGCAGCTTTTAAACTTTCCACGGAGCCTAGATAATCACAGCTACAGTTAAACAGAAATAAAATCAGCTAAGTATTAAACATCTGAAACTTTTCAGGACAACAACAGGTGTTAGCCTTATTACTTTAATCAGTTGTTATTGTGAGGTTCTCACACCTGTCAGAGTTTAACAGTCCTCCTCCTTCTGGGACCTTCGTCATCCCGAGCGTCTCCTGCTGTTGCTTTACCACAAAAGTACAAACAGCCAGAGAGAAAAATAAAACCAGAATGAAGAAAAGTGTGTGAAAACGCGGTAGCATCCACCCCCATTAAACGCTGGCGCACCCACTAAGCACTATATCTAGAGCTAATCAGTGACGTCACACATCACCACTGACACCACGGCTGAAGATCCACACATCACATCACCTTGATATAGGCTCGTTGAGCGACATCTTATTACAGCTCAATTTACAATTTTGGAAAGAAAAAAGAAGAAAACTCAGAATTAAAAGGCGAGTTTAAAAGATTGTTCAACAACGTTTTAATAAGTCCATCAGAGGTAAACTATGTGCGCACAAACAAGTTTGTTCAATAAACTGCGTATTGTCTCCTTTTCAAGACACCAACGATACGTTAAGTTGTTGGACGAGCTATTCACAAGATCCAGCTTTTCCTCAAAGTTCCGTCTTGAAAACAGCGTCTCCTTCACCATCGACGGGGTTGAACGTGTGTACCTACCGGACATGGCTTTAGTTCAGACGTTTTGCAAAGTTCCGCCTTTCAGGACCTTACGGGCGCTCATCCAATTACAGGACGCGTACAGGTCACGTGCAGGGTAAGTCCTTCTAACTGGCCTTGGTGTCACAGACTCCAGGTCTGATTGGCTGCCGATACTGACTGCGACTGTTCACTTACAGCGGGAGCTTCTCTGTTGGTTCTGAAGCCACAGACTTATAGAACCTGACAACACGATCTGTTGAAACATGATTGGATAAAAACTCTAATATAAACCAAGTATATATAATATGATATGATATGAAAAGAACAGACTACGTAGAATCATTTTATTTACCAAACATGTCCTTGTAAGTTTAGGGCAGCAGAGAAGGATTTGTTCGCCCTGGCAGTGCAACACATATGAAACATATTAAAAATAAGAAATGCAAATGATATAGGAATAATGGGAAAAAAATATTAAATATCTAAAGCAACAAAGTAAAACATAAGAGACACAAAACAGAAAGAAAAATCAACTTCATTGCATAAATGAAACTAATATATGAAACTGCTAGAGTAATACTACAGCAGCTAGGATAATAATACAACATACACAGCTGTTTATGAAAATGTAATCAAAGTAAGCACAAGTGCAGCTTTGTCAGAGCTGCCTATTTCTAACAAACACTGGTGACGACATTCACTGCGTCTAATTAGAGTCAATTGACTCACTTCATGCTTTGTCTTGTTCGTCTCCGCGACTGATGCCGCAGTAATAAACTGCTGAGTCACTGTGTTCGGAGTAACGCAGCAGCAGAGACCCGTTGGCAGAGGCCGACACTTTATCAGGTCGAACACCGGAACCGTATTTCAGGTTGGATCTATCCATGGCCCTGAAGGTGAGCAGCAGGCGGGGCCGCTGTCCTGCTGCCTTCCGGTACCAGCTGAGGGTGGCAGAGCCGTTGTGGGCCCCACTGAAGTCGGTGTGAGGGTCGTCCAGCAGGGGGCAGTGCAGAACAACGCCCTCACCCAGTCTAACCCGGACTGTAGAAGCCGGCAGAGCGGTGCCGCGGGGAGCGCACCAGAACCCTGGAACACAGAAAGATCTGGGTCAGAGCTGATCCAAACGCGCGGTACTTGTCGCTGAACTAGACAGTGAGGTGGTTGAGATAAATGACTGATTGAACACAATGTCTGAAATATGAATATGCTTGTTAGGGGATTATTTGTGTTTACAGTGGCAGCACAGAGAAAAATTGAACAACAGCAGTAGAAAAAAATGTGCAAAAGAAAACAGCGGTAATAACAGTGCAAGAGAAACAACATTAATACCAATAAAACACCAACAGAAAGTAAACACCAACAGTAGATTATTTATCTCAATAATAACTATTTTCAGATTATTTCTATTGAACAATTAAACATACACAAAATGTATAGCTGCGTCAATATTTTTCAGCAATTTGAACATCACTTGCTGTTTTTTTTCGACGTAATATTTGTCTGTCAGTTGGATGTTCAGTGAAATTATTCTAAAAGTCACTAAGCGAACAGTTGAGAGGAGCGACTCACCACTGAGTGACGCGAGAAGCAACCAGAGCAGGGCGTCCATCATGTGCAGCAGCTTCATCCAAACTGACAGCGTCACCACGTGGACTCTGGTATATGGAGACGCTGTGGCATCACGTAGCCATTGTTCCCTTATAGTAGAAGAGTTAGACCCTGCCTGGACCATTTGCTCTTCAGTTTCAGGTGCAGTAGATGTGGTGAACCTTCCTGTCTGACACACACGGATCTTCAAGATACAGAAAACCTCAAAGCTCACAAAGTCTACAAACATTGGCTGCTGATGGGAATTTCCCCGCTGTGGGACTAATAAAGGCATTCTTAATTAAAACTAAACCTAAAATCAAAACAAACATTTCCCCCTAAGGAAAGATGTCTTTTAATAATAAAACTGCTGTTGGGTGATGAACCAAGCAGCTGCAGGTGACCATGGATTTACTGCCACCTGGTCAGAACCGTGCAGGCTTGGCCTGCTCCGTTAGCATCTAGCTAACACTCAGAGCTAACATCATGTCTGCCCTCAGCTGAACTCTGAGCCTGTCCAGTGTTTGGACAGAGCAAAGTGAGGCAGAGGTCGACCGGCTCTGTGAAGAGTTCTTACAGCTGTAAGAAGAGTTTCAGCATCGTTTGTGTTCAGCCTTTAAAGTATTTCTTCAGGCTTCTACTAAATTCTCTTTCCCCTAAATCCTCTTAAGCAGGATGTCTGTAGTTTTCTACTTTCTCACTCGTACTTGAAATGAAACGACAAATGAATCAATCAGCTGACACAACGTGAGGCAACATGAATGTTTTAACACAACAAAAAGACAATTACATAATGTCCAGACAGTTCAAAGCTGCTTCGCTCTCATCCTGTCACCTGTTTATTCTTGCTGCTGCATTTTATTTTCTTCTCAGTATCGTGCTGTTGTGTGATGTAATTTCCCCACTGTGGGATTAATAAAGGTTTTCTTCTTCTTAGTATATTATTATCTTATTTACCAAATCTGTCACTTCTTTGCATTTTATTTATTATTTGACTCAGAGCATGTGTCAACATCTGGCCAGTTGTTGAGTGTGTTCACCTCTGACTTTCATGTCTCAGGTTCCGCTGCCAGAAGCTCCACATAGTTTCAGGAGGTCGTTCGGTTCCAGGCTGCGAAGCACAAACACAACGTCTCAGTGTTTCCATGTGAACTGGGTGGGGTGGTGGCTGTGACTTTCCTGTTGCTCAGTGCATCCTCTCTGGGCAATAGGGTGGAGGAGGAGGCGTGGCCTCCCCATCCCCCTCAGAGGGAGCCCCTCCCCCGGTTCCATCCCTGAAAGGAAAGTCCAGCTCACTTCAACCTAAGAGTCACAGAGAGAAGTCGTCTGCTTCACAGCTCCTGTTCTATATCGTCCTCCTGTTGCTCCTCATGGCTGCCTCGTCCAAGTCCTCGCAGACGGCAAAGAACATAGTGATGGCCCTGCTGGCCATCTGGTCCATCATCTCCCTCATCGTCATCGTGGTGTGGGCGACATCTCCGGTTCCAAAGACCTCGGCCCAGTGCTACGCTGAGCTGCAGGAGGTCACAGAGAGGCTGGAGGGAGGCCGGGTGGTGTGGACCAAGGACAAGCAGGCGCTGGAGGAGAAGGTGATGGAGGAGAGGGAGAAGGTGGAGCAGCACAAGGTCCAGATCCTGCTGCTGCACCAGCACCTCAACGCCAGCAACGCCTCGCTGGAGGAGTGTCAGCAGGAGAAGGTGAGTGACAGCACAGTGTACAGTTTAAGTCACACTTTAACCAGACTATGGAAGGAGAGCTGAGTCCTGGACGGAGGCGAGAAGGAGCAGCAGGAACAGGAGATGAGCTCCTGCTCTGGGAGCTGCCTCTCATCAGGGTGGACACACGTGAGACTTTTTACAGAGGGATGTGTTCAGGTTCAGGTTGGTACGTGGTCCCCAAAGGATGGACCGTCACACGTACCTGTAAAAACCACAGGCAGCTCATAGGTTCCACACCTTCAAGCCAAGACCCAACCTGCAGCTGCTATCGCTGATTCGTATCAGAAGATTCTCTGCTTCTGCTCCTTCACCTGAGCCCTGAATGTTCTGGTCCTTGTGAGATATTTAAAAATAATGTGTGATAATGATATCTAAACCGGGTTCCAGGTAATCACATTCTCTGACTGTCAGGAGTCCGCTTCTGGTTCTAGTTCTTATCCTGGTAAACAAAAGCTAGTACTAAAACAACCAGTTTAAAAACAGACTCACATCTGTCTCACTAAACATGCTCATCCTGCATTTTGGAACTGAAGTGAGAAGGGAGGGAAAAAGGGGAAGAGAGGAGGGAGGAAGGGAGCAGGCAAGCAAGGAGGGAGGGATAAAGGGAAGCAAGTAAGCAGGCAGGAAGGGAGCAAGTAAGGTGGAAAAGAGGAAGGGAAGAAGGGAGGAAGGGAGGAAGACAGCAAGTAAGGAGACAGGGAGGAAGGGAGCAAGTAAGGAGTGAGGGAAGAAGGGAAGGAAGGAGGAAGAGAGCAAGTAAGGAGAGACAGAGGAAGGAAGCAAGTAAGGAGGAAAAGAGGAAGGGAAGAAGGGAGAAAGAGAGCAAGTAAGGAGAGAGGGAGGAAGCAAGTAAGGAGTGAGGGAAGAAGGGTAGGAAGGAGGAATAGAGCAAATAAGGAGGAAAAGAGGAAGGGACGAAGAGAGGAAGAAAGCAAATAAGGAGAGAGGGAGGAAGGAAGGGAAGGAAGGAGGGAGGGAGAGAGGAAGGGAAGAAGGGAGAAAGAGAGCAAGTAAGGAGAGAGGGAGGAAGCAAGTAAGGAGTGAGGGAAGAAGGGAAGGAAGGAGGAATAGAGCAAATAAGGAGGAAAAGAGGAAGGGACGAAGAGAGGAAGAAAGCAAATAAGGAGAGGAGGGAGGAAGGAAGGGGAAGGAAGGAGGGAGGGAGAGAGGAAGGGAAGAAGGGAGAAAGAGAGCAAGTAAGGAGAGAGGGAGGAAGCAAGTAAGGAGTGAGGGAAGAAGGGTAGGAAGAAGGAATAGAGCCAGTAAGGAGGAAAAGAGGAAGGGACGAAGGGAGGAAGAAAGCAAATAAGGAGAGAGGGAGGAAGGAAGGGAAGGAAGGAGGGAGAGAGGAAGGAAGGGAGCAAGTAAGGAGGGAGGGAGGAATGGCATGCAGGGAGGCAAATCTCTTTTTCCAAGCAACAACTCTGAGAAAGTATTGGGCGTCTCCTCAGTTTAAAAGTACAAAGATCCTCAAACCTCCTGAAATGGAAAACTAAGGAAAAGGAGGAGGAGCGGTGTGGACGGATTGGGGTGGGCGGGTGTTTGTGGGGGGTTGTATGGGTGTATCAGAGCTTGTGTTCACACACAAACAGGCTTTCACTCTGGATGATTCTGGGCCGGTGTGTGTGTGTGTGTGTGTGTGTGTGTGTGCATGCGTGCATGCATGTGTGTGTATGTGTTTGTATGTCTGTGTGTGTGTGCGTGTGTGTTTGTGTATGTGTGTGTGTGTGCGCGTATCTGCTGCAGTTTCTGATGAAGATAAAATGAGCCTCCAGAACAGGTGGTCTCGATCTCACACTGGTCTGCTCTGTTACCATGGCAACAGAGACCTGGCCTAGATTGTTGGAACCTCTAAAATGTGTTTGCAACACAGACTGGTAGGAAGGTACCGGCCCTCAGGCTTAGCTGGACTGAATGTCAGACGTGTATTTGGACCGGCCCTCTAAGTGCTGCTCTAACTTTAACCTCTGCGTCTGAGAAAAGGAATGTTTGTAGAAGCTGTTCTCTGTTCTCTGGTCTGAGGAAAGAAAGTGTGTTGAGCTCCATCACATATTCCTCTGCCCATTATTTACTTTGCTGAGCTGAATCAGACCCAGGATGGTTCTGTAGGTCCACTATAATAAAGTAATATGTGTTTGATCCTGGAGTAGTTTACACTGACTCCTCTGTGGATGCTGCAGGTCGTCCTGATGGGGAACATCAGTTTACTGCAGGAGAACATGGAGCTGCTCCGACGGACCCAGAAGAACCTCACGACTGAGCTGAGCCTGCGAGAAGGTAACGTTTCCCAGTAGGAAACTCTGCATCACAGCTCCAAAGAGCCACCGGCCGCATGTTCTGAGCCACTTTTTCCAGCCGTTACCACAACCACCTGTGAGCCAGAGTCAATAAACACAGGAAAAGCAAAGACACAACAGCGGCAGAGAGAGTCCAGAACCAGCAAGTGAAAATAAAATGAAGGCATTGGAAAAAAAAAACATTCACAATGACATTCACAAGAAAAGACAGAAGAAGAAAGGAGAGAAAGAACAAAGGATGAGAATAAGTGAAAGATTCTGAGAGAAAGCCCGGCGGAGGGAGGAAGAGTTTCCGCTCGGCACCGGTGGCCGGACCCGGTCAGGGCTCGTTGCCTGGTGGCCACTTTATTAGGAACCTCCAGCTCCACCGGAGGAGCCTCATCAGTATAATGTCACCTTCAGGCTGTTTAGGTCCAACCGGACTCATGTTGGTTCTGGAGAGAGATGTTGGATTGGTGCTGTGAGGCCATGAAAGGACATGGTCTTTGTTGAAAGTTGTAGATCTGAGCTTTAGATCATCTTGCTTCATATATAAAAGCAGGCGTTATTGGAGTTTTTTTTGATTCACAGCAGAACCAGACGTTGAGTCAGTCACTCAGTGTTAGAACTACTGCTCCGGCCTCCACCGGGCAGAGGCAGCAGAACCAGCCGAGCTTCACTCCCCAACGCGCTGCCGCCGTGTGTTTAGCTTCCACGCTCCTGTTACGTGATGCTTCCTTCCAGAGTCTCCTGTTGACTGGACCCTGTTCAATGTAGCAACAGTAACTAAGGCAGTGAGACCATGTGATCGGCGTTGGTGGTGAAGCTGAGGCAGGAGGAAGGGCTGGTTCTGGATAAGAATCTGAACACGATTGGAACCATGTGCTGTCAGCTCTCAATGTGCTGACACTGAAAATATCTAATTATGTACAATTACAAACTCTCACAGCGCCTCATAGCTTCTCTCTCAGAGCTGCTCCACTGCTGGTTCTGGAGGTTCTATGTAGAATGGAGGCAGAGCCTTCGGCTGCCAGGTCCCGTTCAGGTTCTGGTTCAGACTCTCTACTTTAAGAGCAGGCTGAGCTTCGCTTTGTTTGATGGTCAGCTTTACTCCTTCCATCCACTCGAATGTTAAACAGCGTTGGACTGTGTGATGCGTTCTCAGAGCACATCGAGGCCCTCCAGCAGAACCTGACCCAGGCCTTCCACCGGACCAACGCCTGCCGCAGCCTGAACGACGCTGCCAGGAGCGAGACCTTAGCGGCCAAGAGTCAGACCAAAGCCTGCGAGGCCCAACTTCAGCACCACAGCAAGCAGCTGTAAGGCACCTGAGCTCCATCAGAATCAGCCTAAATGGCATTAGACGGATCTCACTGGTTCCCTGCTTGTGCTTTGTGCTTCCAGTCAGAAGTGTCGGTCCGACGCTGTGGTTGCTAAGCAGATTCCACCGCAGCAGCAGGAGCAGGACAAAAGCTCGTCAGCCTCGGGCCTCCGCCTTCCTGCGCTGATGCTGCACATCTGCAGCGCTCTGCATCTACTAACCTGTGAGTACAGATCAGCACCTGAACGCATCACTCTGTCTAGAACATAGATGCTTAGAGGCTGACTCCAGTCTGCAGGTTTAAGGCTTTATCAAACTGACTACGCTCCGCGTGGTGGTTCTGGTCCAGCAGCACAGACTGGACCCAGGTGAGAATCCAGCAGCCTCCAGTGTGCACAAATGCCACCCTCAGTCGCCACCTGGTGGTCACATCCTCTTACTGCATTTACATGAGCTGAGGTTTGGCTGACACCAGGGTCCTGTTGGACCTGATGGTGCCCTCCCAGAATGGATCCAAGGGGAGTGAAGCCACCAGGCGGCACATTCAGACTGTCCAACAGGACGCTGGCATTCTTAGAATAGAGTACACATAAAGAGCCTCTCATCAGCTCATTTATGACGTGTGTGTGTGCGTGTGTGTGTGTGTGCGTGTGTTTGTGTGCATGTGTGTTCTGCGTATGCGTGTGCCTGTGTGTGCGTGTGTGTGTGCGTGTGTGTGTGTTTGTGTGCGTATGCGTGTGCCTGTGTGTGTGTGTTCTGTGTATGCGTGTGCCTGTGTGTATGTGTGCATGTGTGTTCTGCGTATGCGTGTGCCTGTGCGTGTGTGTGTGTGTGTCTGTGTGTGTGTGTTCTGCGTATGCGTGTGCCTTTGTGTGTGTGTGTGTGTGTGTGTGTGTGTGCGCGTGTGTGTTCTGCATATCCGTGTGCCTGTGTGTGCGTGTGTGTGTGGTTTCAGGATTCAGCGTAGAATCAAGGCGATGTGACGGCGAGCACTGCGGTCCAGAACCCGGCAGAACCCGTATGGACCAATCACTGCTGTACAAACAAGCACATTAATGTGGACACACTTCGCTTTAGCTCGGACAGATGAGACGTTCACTGTCAGACCGATAGTCAAGCTTTACTGCTACTTTGGTTGAACTCCTCCCAAATCCTGCATCAGTCACTTGAGTTGTCCACAAAGTCTCAGGCTGAGTGGAAGGAAAATCACTAAACTAATGGTGGATTTGGGATAAAACTAACTGAAGCTAATTCTGTCTAAAGAAAGTTGTTTACACAGATGATAACATCTGAATCTGGATCAGCCCTTTACTGTCACCAGTGGAGCAGAAAGAAACACGTTCATGTTTGTTGGTAACGATGTGATCCACGCGTCTCTGAGGCACGTTGAACCATCACATCTCTGGGGCTCTGGTGGGAATGTCTCTTGTATCACAATGTCATAGACTCTGGTTCCTTTTTTGAGGTATTTACAGAACCGATCCAGATCAGGTGGAACAGTGTGTGAATGGGGAACGTGCCGTTTGTTGAAATCTTTACCTTCAATCTGAAGCTGGGGGGAAATAAACAACTTTCTGGAACAAGCTGCATCTGCATGTTGATTTATCCAGCGCTCGTGAACGCATCACACTTTTACTGCACAACATGCAGGAGTCATTCTAGACTCCGCCTCCGGGACCTGGAGGGGCTCTCTGTCAGGGTCTTACTTTGTGTCTCAAAGTGCTGGACTCTGTGCCAGTGAAGCAGTAGCAGGTCCACGCAGAGCCCAACAACCTTTATTTGTTCATCATTTAACGTGATAATGCAAAGAAAACCTGGAGGAGTGTTTAATGTTTGAGCAGGGGCTCCTTCAGCGCTGCAGACACCTGAGGATGCTGAAGTCACAGGCCGCGGCTCCGGCAGCTTCCCGATCCTCGCCCTGCGACAGCCCGAGAGCGGATCAGTGCAGACCAGGCGTCCTTCCTGACAGCTCTGGGTCTAAATTTTAGCTAAATTAATCTAGTTAATCTGTTTTGAGAAAATAATCGCATTTTACATTTCTACTTTCCATGAAGCCCCTTGGTCTCCATTTAGGAGTCTCTTTTGTCCAACAGTGTAGAACACTAATTCCTTAATTCCTTAATACTGTAGAATTCAGGTCAACAAGGTGTGGTTGTTTATTTATCCAACACATTAAAAATACAAAAATGATGCAAGGTGCAAGGATTTATCCAACACCTCCCTCAGGTCTGTGTCTCTGTGGCTTCAGACATTCTGTTTTCTTTGACATCAAGCTCAATGTAGCCCTCTCCTTTAGAAACCCACCTGGGTTCTAAGCTGAAGCTTCAGGGCTTCAGAGGGAGCCAATAAAGGAAGGCTCTTACTGAGAGAGGCCAGTCTCTGATGACGGCAGCTCCAGAACCTCTTGCAAAGCTTCAATGTCAGTACAGCGGAACCACAGGACCCACATCTCGCTCCTCCTTAACCTCCTCCTATCTCTATTTCCTGGGATTGTGTGGGTGGGGGAGGTGACATAAAGCTTACCACAAAAAACTACAAAGGTCCAAGGTCCCCACATTAGTGGTTTGATCTCTCACCAGTTCCTCCTCCTCCTGCGCCTCGATGCCATTGTCCTCTGCTGATCGCTCCTCTGCCAGCTCCTCGCAGGTGGTCACAGCTAGCAGCTACTCGCATATAAAGCAGCTCTGACGTCAGTCCTTGGAGGAAACGAGGTCAGAGGACTGCAGCCTCTACGCCGTCCATCAGGATGTGACTGATGAAAAGCTCACATGAGAGGAGATTTTTCCCAGAGTGACGGCTAAAATCTGTGTGAACATTTAAAATGATTAAACAGTTGAAGCTGAAACAGTCAAGTGTTATTATTAATATCATGGGCCACATGTTTACTTCAGTGGCTCTTCAGTGGCTTTGAAGCAGTTCGCCTGTGTAACTATAATAAGCAGGGAGCTGCTCTCACTCAGTCAAGAGGAGGCGAGGTGAGACTGAGGCCAACTTCATTCCATGGCCCTCCTGCTCTTCCTTCTCCGCTTGCTCCTTCTTCTCCTTCTCCTTCTGCTCCTTCTCCTGCTTCCCCTTCTTCTTCTGCTCCTCCTCCTTCTTCTGCTCCTCCTGCTGCTCCTTTCACTCCTCCTTCTCCTCCTGCTCCTCCTCCTTCTTTTGCTCCTTCTGCTGCACCTTTTGCTCCTCCTTCTCCTTCTGCTCGTCCTCCTCCTGTTTCTTCTACTCCTCCTGCTGCTCCTCCTTCTGCTCCCTCATCTCCCTTCTGCCTGTGTCCAGTCCCTGGTCCAACCATCCTGTGTCCAGTCTCTGGTCCAACCATCCTGTCTGTGTCCAGTCCCTCGTCCAACCATCCTGTCTGTGTCCAGTCCCTGGTCCAACCATCCTGTGTCCAGTCCCTGGTCCAACAATCCTGTCTGTGTCCAGTCCCTGGTCCAACCATCCTGTCTGTGTCCAGTCCCTGGTCCAACCATCCTGTGTCCAGTCCCTGGTCCAACCATCCTGTCTGTGTCCAGTCCCTGGTCCAACCATCCTGTCTGTGTCCAGTCCCTGGTCCAACCATCCTGTGTCCAGTCCCTGGTCCAACCATCCTGTGTCCAGTCTCTGGTCCAACCATCCTGTCTGTGTCCAGTCCCTCGTCCAACCATCCTGTCTGTGTCCAGTCTCTGGTCCAACCATCCTGTCTGTGTCCAGTCTCTGGTCCAACCATCCTGTGTCCAGTCTCTGGTCCAACCATCCTGTCTGTGTCCAGTCCCTCGTCCAACCATCCTGTCTGTGTCCAGTCTCTGGTCCAACCATCCTGTCTGTGTCCAGTCCCTGGTCCAACCATCCTGTGTCCAGTCTCTGGTCCAACCATCCTGTGTCCAGTCTCTGGTCCAACCATCCTGTCTGTGTCCAGTCCCTCGTCCAACCATCCTGTCTGTGTCCAGTCCCTGGTCCAACCATCCTGTGTCCAGTCCCTGGTCCAACAATCCTGTCTGTGTCCAGTCCCTGGTCCAACCATCCTGTCTGTGTCCAGTCCCTGGTCCAACCATCCTGTGTCCAGTCCCTGGTCCAACCATCCTGTCTGTGTCCAGTCTCTGGTCCAACCATCCTGTCTGTGTCCAGTCCCTGGTCCAACCATCCTGTCTGTGTCCAGTCCCTGGTCCAACCATCCTGTGTCCAGTCCCTGGTCCAACCATCCTGTCTGTGTCCAGTCCCTGGTCCAACCATCCTGTGTCCAGTCCCTGGTCCAACCATCCTGTCTGTGTCCAGTCTCTGGTCCAACCATCCTGTCTGTGTCCAGTCCCTGGTCCAACCATCCTGTCTGTGTCCAGTCCCTGGTCCAACCATCCTGTCTGTGTCCAGTCCCTGGTCCAACCATCCTGTCTGTGTCCAGTCCCTGGTCCAACCATCCTGTGTCCAGTCCCTGGTCCAACCATCCTGCCTGTGTCCAGTCCCTGGTCCAACCATCCTGTGTCCAGTCCCTGGTCCAACCATCCTGTCTGTGTCCAGTCCCTGGTCCAACCATCCTGTGTCCAGTCTCTGGTCCAACCATTCTGTCTGTGTCCAGTCCCTCGTCCAACCATCCTGTCTGTGTCCAGTCTCTGGTCCAACCATCCTGTCTGTGTCCAGTCTCTGGTCCAACCATCCTGTGTCCAGTCTCTGGTCCAACCATCCTGTCTGTGTCCAGTCCCTCGTCCAACCATCCTGTCTGTGTCCAGTCTCTGGTCCAACCATCCTGTCTGTGTCCAGTCCCTGGTCCAACCATCCTGTGTCCAGTCTCTGGTCCAACCATCCTGTGTCCAGTCTCTGGTCCAACCATCCTGTCTGTGTCCAGTCCCTCGTCCAACCATCCTGTCTGTGTCCAGTCTCTGGTCCAACCATCCTGTCTGTGTCCAGTCTCTGGTCCAACCATCCTGTCTGTGTCCAGTCCCTCGTCCAACCATCCTGTCTGTGTCCAGTCCCTGGTCCAACCATCCTGTGTCCAGTCCCTGGTCCAACCATCCTGTCTGTGTCCAGTCCCTGGTCCAACCATCCTGTCTGTGTCCAGTCCCTGGTCCAACCATCCTGTGTCCAGTCC
The DNA here is from genome assembly GCF_900634795.4 of Betta splendens. Lineage (NCBI taxonomy): Eukaryota > Metazoa > Chordata > Actinopteri > Anabantiformes > Osphronemidae > Betta > Betta splendens. The sequence goes on from NC_040884.2 coordinate 514,612, forward strand.
CTGGTCGAACCATCCTGTCTGTGTCCAGTCCCTGGTCCAACCATCCTGTCTGTGTCCAGTCCCTGGTCCAACCATCCTGTGTCCAGTCCCTGGTCCAACCATCCTGTCTGTGTCCAGTCCCTGGTCCAACCATCCTGTGTCCAGTCCCTGGTCCAACCATCCTGTGTCCAGTCCCTGGTCCAACCATCCTGTCTGTGTCCAGTCCCTGGTCCAACCATCCTGTGTCCAGTCCCTGGTCCAACCATCCTGTCTGTGTCCAGTCCCTGGTCCAGCCATCCTGTCTGTGTCCAGTCCCTGGTCCAACCATCCTGTCTGTGTCCAGTCTCTGGTCCAACCATCCTGTCTGTGTCCAGTCCCTGGTCCAACCATCCTGTGTCCAGTCCCTGGTCCAACCATCCTGTCTGTGTCCAGTCCCTGGTCCAACCATCCTGTGTCCAGTCCCTGGTCCAACCATCCTGTCTGTGTCCAGTCCCTGGTCCAACCATCCTGTGTCCAGTCTCTGGTCCAACCATCCTGTCTGTGTCCAGTCCCTCGTCCAACCATCCTGTCTGTGTCCAGTCTCTGGTCCAACCATCCTGTCTGTGTCCAGTCTCTGGTCCAACCATCCTGTCTGTGTCCAGTCCCTCGTCCAACCATCCTGTCTGTGTCCAGTCTCTGGTCCAACCATCCTGTCCGTGTCCAGTCTCTGGTCCAACCATCCTGTGTCCAGTCTCTGGTCCAACCATCCTGTGTCCAGTCTCTGGTCCAACCATCCTGTCTGTGTCCAGTCCCTCGTCCAACCATCCTGTCTGTGTCCAGTCTCTGGTCCAACCATCCTGTCTGTGTCCAGTCTCTGGTCCAACCATCCTGTGTCCAGTCCCTGGTCCAACCATCCTGTCTGTGTCCAGTCTCTGGTCCAACCATCCTGTCTGTGTCCAGTCTCTGGTCCAACCATCCTGTGTCCAGTCTCTGGTCCAACCATCCTGTCTGTGTCCAGTCCCTGGTCCAACCATCCTGTCTGTGTCCAGTCTCTGGTCCAACCATCCTGTGTCCAGTCCCTGGTCCAACCATCCTGTCTGTGTCCAGTCCCTGGTCCAACCATCCTGTCTGTGTCCAGTCTCTGGTCCAACCATCCTGTCTGTGTCCAGTCCCTGGTCCAACCATCCTGTCTGTGTCCAGTCCCTGGTCCAACCATCCTGTGTCCAGTCTCTGGTCCAACCATCCTGTCTGTGTCCAGTCCCTCGTCCAACCATCCTGTCTGTGTCCAGTCTCTGGTCCAACCATCCTGTCTGTGTCCAGTCCCTCGTCCAACCATCCTGTCTGTGTCCAGTCTCTGGTCCAACCATCCTGTCCGTGTCCAGTCTCTGGTCCAACCATCCTGTGTCCAGTCTCTGGTCCAACCATCCTGTCTGTGTCCAGTCTCTGGTCCAACCATCCTGTGTCCAGTCCCTGGTCCAACCATCCTGTCTGTGTCCAGTCTCTGGTCCAACCATCCTGTCTGTGTCCAGTCTCTGGTCCAACCATCCTGTGTCCAGTCTCTGGTCCAACCATCCTGTCTGTGTCCAGTCCCTGGTCCAACCATCCTGTCTGTGTCCAGTCTCTGGTCCAACCATCCTGTGTCCAGTCCCTGGTCCAACCATCCTGTCTGTGTCCAGTCCCTGGTCCAACCATCCTGTCTGTGTCCAGTCTCTGGTCCAACCATCCTGTCTGTGTCCAGTCCCTGGTCCAACCATCCTGTCTGTGTCCAGTCCCTGGTCCAACCATCCTGTGTCCAGTCTCTGGTCCAACCATCCTGTCTGTGTCCAGTCCCTCGTCCAACCATCCTGTCTGTGTCCAGTCTCTGGTCCAACCATCCTGTCTGTGTCCAGTCCCTCGTCCAACCATCCTGTCTGTGTCCAGTCTCTGGTCCAACCATCCTGTCCGTGTCCAGTCTCTGGTCCAACCATCCTGTGTCCAGTCTCTGGTCCAACCATCCTGTGTCCAGTCTCTGGTCCAACCATCCTGTCTGTGTCCAGTCCCTCGTCCAACCATCCTGTCTGTGTCCAGTCTCTGGTCCAACCATCCTGTCTGTGTCCAGTCTCTGGTCCAACCATCCTGTGTCCAGTCCCTGGTCCAACCATCCTGTCTGTGTCCAGTCTCTGGTCCAACCATCCTGTCTGTGTCCAGTCTCTGGTCCAACCATCCTGTGTCCAGTCTCTGGTCCAACCATCCTGTCTGTGTCCAGTCCCTGGTCCAACCATCCTGTCTGTGTCCAGTCTCTGGTCCAACCATCCTGTCTGTGTCCAGTCTCTGGTCCAACCATCCTGTCTGTGTCCAGTCCCTGGTCCAACCATCCTGTCTGTGTCCAGTCCCTGGTCCAACCATCCTGTGTCCAGTCTCTGGTCCAACCATCCTGTCTGTGTCCAGTCCCTCGTCCAACCATCCTGTCTGTGTCCAGTCTCTGGTCCAACCATCCTGTCTGTGTCTAGTCTCTGGTCCAACCATCCTGTGTCCAGTCTCTGGTCCAGCCATCCTGTCTGTGTCCAGTCCCTGGTCCAACCATCCTGTCTGTGTCCAGTCTCTGGTCCAATCATCCTGCCTGTGTCCAGTCTCTGGTCCAAACATCCTGTGTTCAGTCTCGGGTCCAACCATTCTGTGTTCAGTCATTCTGTCTTTCCGTCTCCGGTAAAACCTGTTTGCCATCCCAGGCTCCTCCCGTCTCATGAACCCGTCCCCCTGTATAGCCGCTCAGGTCCCGGCCGTGTCTGAGCAATAACTAAACCAATTAATAGAAAACGATTTATCTAATGCAAATTATCTAATAAGCAAATCAACAGTAGAAAATAACTTAAATTATGACAATGAATCAAACATTCTCTACTGTATATATGTGAGATTTGTTGGGTTTAGTTGCGTAAGGTCTTAAATCTTAACTTGTAGAGTGCCTTCAGATAACCTTGTTGTAATATAGCGCTATATAAATTAAATTAAATTGAATTGAATTGAAAAAAGTCACAGGCACACGCACACACATTATTTGACACTAAAGAATCTTAACTATAATTTTCCTTAACAAACTTCATGAGTGTTGACAAACTCAGCAAACCTGTTGTGGGCTGGTATCAGTGGTGGACTCGGTCAGTTAGTCTTTCTGTCTCTGACCTGGCAACAGCAGCACCAGGGGAAGTTGGACTAATTTGTTTATCTACGTTAAAGGTCTGTTGACCTGTTAAACTTTCCCTTTCCCCTTACATTGATCTTTAATGATCAATGTAACCTTCAACATTTTAAACTGCTTGATCTTGGTTTGTTCAAGTCAGTGAACATTACAGGTGGAACTTTAGTCCTTCTCTCTTGGATTTCAGTAGCAGACTGATCCACGCTCGCTGTGAGAAGGAGCGATATCGTAGATCCTTCCTACCTGCTGCTGTCAGACTGTACAATCAGAACTGTTGACCACGTCCCACTACAGTCACTCACCCACTGCATCAGTGGTTTATATAGCAACCTGCTCTGCACAATATTTGTGCAAAATCTGTAAATCTGTAAATAATCATTTATATTTTTTTACCGATACTAATCTTATACTTATTACTGTGCAATAACCCTGCAATGACCTCATACTCACTCCAACTGTACTGTACTGCTTTGTACTGTTCTGTAGCTGTATTCTCGATTATCTGTACTGCTGTTAATTAATTTCCCCACTGCGGGACTATTAAAGGTTTTCTTATCTTATTTACAGCTGAACCATAAACCTGTGATGAGTTTCTGTTCATCATGAACCTTTAAATTGCAATCAGTAGTTTCCCATTAAAAGCCTGAAGGATCACAACTGGACTGCTAGCTCTTGTCCAATAAGCCCTTGCTCCCCATTGAGCTGGCGACACCCTGAAGAGCTAATTAACTAACAATCAGGCTCCTGTCCCCGCCCGTCCCACCTCTAACAGCATTTTAACTGCAGGGACTGAAGGCAACAGTTCACCTATGGGTGTAAAAGACCCTGGAGGCCCTGGAGGCTCATACAGGTTCCACAAGTCCTCTATCACTTGATGATGACACCAGCATACAGCAGCGGCCATTGTTATTTGGTTCTGCTGGGCCACAGCTTCGACAGCCTAGAATCGCTGTTCGTGTAAAACAGACACAGACTAAACAGCTGCCGGAGTCGAGTCAGAGCTCCTCAGGATTCAAGTTCTATGTCATCTCATGAGTCCTTTAACTATAGCTCTAACACAATAAAGTCCAGCCACACAGAGCACTGGTTCTGGTCCATTTCACAGATTGCTAACTGTTAGCAGCCTGCCAGTAGAACTGGCTGCAGGCCAGCACAGGGCCCTGAACACATCATCCCTGATCTGATTAACCCTGAATGCCCCCCATGGTTTTCAATTATCACGGTCATAATCAGAGATAATTCAATCTCAGGACTTGAAACTTAAATGTTAAGATGAAGTCATGTCTTTGTTTCTGGGTGATGTTGTCCCTAAAGCTCCTTCACCAACAGATGACTGCTGCTTATCTCCCGAAGACTTTCAGCTTAGAGACCTGGTTTGACTCATTCCCGTTCTGATGTATTCCTCGCGGAGCCGCTGGGGGGCGCCGGAGACCGAGTCCAGGTAAAATTGGGCCCAGCACCTGGTCAACCGGACCTGTGTCACAGCACAATGAGGCCTCCAGAACACACAAACATCCATATGTGCAATGGAGCACATGCAGCGCCGTTAATGTATTAAAAAGCATTTTCCAACCTTTATTTTTACTTATGCACAACCTACAGGCGCGTGCGCCATTACACAACTGCTCCCACCCTCGTGCTCCAGCACGGGGCCCTTCACCTGCTCCCGCCTCTCGTGCCCCTGCAACAACCATGTAGAAATGAAGGCAAATTCCCAGGAACTGTGCAGTAGGAACGGTACGTGGGAGCGGGGACATTCCGCCACTCAGCAGGAAAACTCCCAGTAAACAAACTGAGTGAGGAGAAGCGTGAAGGGGGAGGAGGGGGGATTCTCCGAAACTCCCCACGTGGGGTCTCCGACGCTTGCTGCTCGCTCAACCAATGTAAGCAGAGTACGGGGTACTGTGAAGCAGCGGACCAATGAGAAAGCGACCGGCTGTCGGGGCTCCACCCACAGGGACCTAGGCTATAAAAACTGCGGCTTTCGGCTTCTCAGCTCAGACTCTGCTTTCGCTCGGCACCTCTGGACCGTCCTAAAGTTTGGAAATAGAAAATTGGTGGATCTTTATTTCGGGACTTGATCTCCACGCTGTGGATATTTCTGCTCCTGGACCCTGTGGATTATTTCAATAACTTCAGCATGACTCTGGAGGATCTTGTTGGATCTAACAGCACCGATAAAAAGTACGTTTCTGTTGCTTTGAGCGCATCGAGGCTGCGCGACTGTTTGTTTCTGGGGCTGATTCTGTGCAGTGGTTGTGGCCGTCCTCCGTTCGTGGTTTCTGTGTAGTCGCTCTTTTCTAACCTCCTCCGTCTCTCTGCAGGATGGAGACGGTGACTCAGGCTCTGGAGGAGTTGCTGGTCGCGGCTCAGCGGCAGGACTGCGTCACGGTGGGAGTCTACGAGTCCGCCAAACTCATGAATGTGTAAGTGGAAGTTCTGTTTCCTACAGCGTGTGTCCTGTGACGCCTCGCCGGTCGTGACGTGTTCTGACCCGGTCTGTCCTAACCCTGCAGAGACCCGGACAGCGTGGTCCTGTGCGTCCTCGCCACAGACAAGGAGGACGAAGACGACATCGCGCTGCAGATCCACTTCACGCTGCTGCAGGCTTTCTGCTGCGACAACGACATCAACATTGTGCGCGTGTCCGGCGTGAGGCGCCTGTCTCAGCTGCTGGACGAGGACGGCGAGGACGGCAACGAGCCGCGGGACCTGCACTGCATCCTGGTCACCGTAAGTTCACGCGCAGTTGATTCGCACAAGCTGGTTTCGGGCCAATGGTACCGGGTCTAACCGTCTCATCCCGCTGTGCTTTGCAGAACCCTCCAGTGCAGCCACTTCAGTGCCAAGCTCTGCAGGACGTCGGTAACTTCTGTGTGGAGAGTCGCTGCACGAACCAGTGGGTTCCGTGTCTGAACCTGCAGGACCGATGAGCGGCTCTATGCACAACCGAACCGAGCAAGACCGCCAGGGAGCGGTGAGAAGGAGTGGTCCAAACGGCCATCCTCGTGCTGAAGAGGAACTAAGGCGTTTGAGTGAACACAGGGTTCGGACCGAACTAGCGTCGTGTTTCGTGCTGAGTAAATGAATGACTTGTCCCGGGGCGCTGGCACCGGGCTGGTTGTAGAAGTAGGACCGACCGGGTCCTGGAGCTGCAGATAGGCGGGGTTCAGCCGACAGTCACGTGACTGAACCTGGGCCGCAGGTGTTCTGCCCACCTGTCCCGTCTCAGTGGACTGAGGGGAAGGTGACGTCATATACCGTGTGTTGCCGTCATATGCCGTGGAGCAGCGCACTGACGTCATACCTGACTGTTTTAGTAAATCCACATGTTGAACTTGTGTCATGAATAAATGATTGAAGGAGGAAATCTGAGCTTTCTGTGTTTTCTCTTCTCATTAGAGGACGTGAGTGGGATAATTTTAAGGTTAAAGCCCACAAACTCAAATCAAATGGTACGACTTGATACATCCTCAGATTGTACTGACTGCTATACATACAGACTGTACACGATCCACAAGTTGAAGGATTGATGGCAAGGCAGCTGAAACCGCAGCTGTCAGGTACAAAACATTCAAATATTTCCCTGTGAAACGGCAGAAACTGGTGGCCTGAAATCAAGCTTGGACACTCTAAGCAAAGACGCCAGGTTCAGGGTTCCAGTTGTGGCTGAGGCTGCTTTGACACAACCGATATAAATGTGTGAGACATAGTTTGTGCTGCTGGAACCTTGGAATAAAAAGATAAACCTCAAGTCACTTCTGCTGATTTTCTGAAATACTTTTGTCCCATTTCTAGAGAAAACAGCATCTGAGAAACGTTGTCTGTTCACTTCACTGAGTAATTACAGGAGCCATCTCCTCAGCTCCCAGTGGCTGGTTCTCCTCCTCCCAGTGGCTGGTTCTCCTCAGCTCCCAGTGGCTGGTTCTCCTCAGCTCCCAGTGGCTGGTTCTCCTCCTCCCAGTGGCTGGTTTTCCTCCTCCCAGTGGCTGCTTCTCCTCCTCCCAGTGGCTGGTTCTCCTCAGCTCCCAGTGGCTGGTTCTCCTCCTCTCAGTGGCTGGTTCTCCTCAGCTCCCAGTGGCTGGTTCTCCTCAGCTCCCAGTGGCTGGTTCTCCTCCTCCCAGTGGCTGGTTCTCCTCAGCTCCCAGTGGCTGGTTCTCCTCCTCCCAGTGGCTGCTTCTCCTCCTCCCAGTGGCTGGTTCTCCTTAGCTCCCAGTGGCTGGTTCTCCTCCTCCCAGTGGCTGGTTTTCCTCCTCCCAGTGGCTGCTTCTCCTCAGCTCCCAGTGGCTGGTTCTCCTCCTCCCAGTGGCTGCTTCTCCTCCTCCCAGTGGCTGGTTCTCCTCCTCCCAGTGGCTGGCTCTCCTCAGCTCCCAGTGGCTGGTTCTCCTCCTCCCAGTGGCTGCTTCTCCTCAGCTCCCAGTGGCTGGTTTTCCTCCTCCCAGTGGCTGCTTCTCCTCCTCCCAGTGGCTGGTTCTCCTCAGCTCCCAGTGGCTGGTTCTCCTCCTCTCAGTGGCTGGTTCTCCTCAGCTCCCAGTGGCTGGTTCTCCTCAGCTCCCAGTGGCTGGTTCTCCTCCTCCCAGTGGCTGGTTCTCCTCAGCTCCCAGTGGCTGGTTCTCCTCCTCCCAGTGGCTGCTTCTCCTCCTCCCAGTGGCTGGTTCTCCTTAGCTCCCAGTGGCTGGTTCTCCTCCTCCCAGTGGCTGGTTTTCCTCCTCCCAGTGGCTGCTTCTCCTCAGCTCCCAGTGGCTGGTTCTCCTCCTCCCAGTGGCTGCTTCTCCTCAGCTCCCAGTGGCTGGTTCTCCTCCTCCCAGTGGCTGGCTCTCCTCAGCTCCCAGTGGCTGGTTCTCCTCCTCCCAGTGGCTGCTTCTCCTCAGCTCCTAGTGGCTGGTTCTCCTCTTCCCAGTGGCTGCTTCTCCTCCTCCCAGTGGCTGGTTCACCTCCTCCCAGTGGCTGGCTCTCCTCAGCTCCCAGTGGCTGGTTCTCCTCAGCTCCCAGTGGCTGCTTCTCCTCAGCTCCCAGTGGCTGGTTCTCCTCCTCCCAGTGGCTGCTTCTCCTCCTCCCAGTGGCTGGTTCTCCTCCTCCCAGTGGCTGGCTCTCCTCAGCTCCCAGTGGCTGGTTCTCCTCCTCCCAGTGGCTGCTTCTCCTCAGCTCCTAGTGGCTGGTTCTCCTCTTCCCAGTGGCTGCTTCTCCTCCTCCCAGTGGCTGGTTTTCCTCAGCTCCCAGTGGCTGGCTCTCCTCAGCTCCCAGTGGCTGGTTCTCCTCCTCCCAGTGGCTGCTTCTCCTCCTCCCAGTGGCTGGTTCTCCTCCTCCCAGTGGCTGGTTCTCCTCAGCTCCCCGTGCCTGGTTCTCCTCCTCCCAGTGGCTGGTTCTCCTCAGCTCCCAGTGGCTGCTTCTCCTCCTCCCAGTGGCTGGTTCTCCTTAGCTCCCAGTGGCTGGTTCTCCTCCTCCCAGTGGCTGGTTCTCCTCAGCTCCCAGTGGCTGGTTCTCCTCAGCTCCCAGTGGCTGGTTCTCCTCCTCCCAGTGGCTGGTTCTCCTTAGCTCCCAGTGGCTGGTTCTCCTCCTCCCAGTGGCTGGTTCACCTCCTCCCAGTGGCTGGTTCTCCTACTTCCAGTGGCTGGTTCTCCTCCTCCCAGTGGCTGGTTCTCCTCCTCGTGCTCCCATTCACATTTTATCTTAACATCACTTAATACAAGCGTCTACCCTGAGGCAGAACAACACATTGAGTACTTTTGATTTTCGATCTTTAATGATTAAAACAGAAGAGAACAGTCTGTTATTAGTTTGTGTGCTTTGATGTTATTTTTCGGGCTTGAACATTTCTGCAGAGGCACTGAGAACACGGTTCCTCCAGCTGCATGAAAGCTGCTAAGCTATAAACTGAACCTGGGTCTGCAGCCAACTGTGCACAACCTGTTGTCATCCCTCCCTCCCCTGGAGGTGACGGTGACTCTGCTGCTCTGCTGATGCCAGGCCTGTTTGTTTGGGCAGCTAAACTCCTGTGACAACTCCTAAAAAGCTGCTCCAGGCGACAGACAGCTGGTATTATATCAGCTCGATGTTAAGGTCATCTATTACTAACTCACGCGCCCACCGGCACTGGCCACAGCCTCAGATATCAGGTACTGGGAGCCAGCAGTCAGAATGGGCTCCACTGGATTGTATGATGGGAGCTGCTGAGCTGTCAGTGGAGACGTCGGTTCTCGTCCTGATGTCTGTGATCATGTCAACCTGGGATGTTCATCAGTTCCAGTTTCAGGAGGTTTTGAACGCGGTTGTCATGGTCACACAGCGTAAACACCTGCAGTAAGTGTGAGGACGGCGTCACACCCAGACTGTACACTGAGCGATGCCAACAGGGAGCATTCACCTCACACACAGTACAGTTCTCACTGACACGCAACACTTAGGAATCAAACCATCAACCCTGAGAGCTGGTCTCAGGCCTGGTCTTATGATGTGGCAAGTTTAGAGTTGGCACTGTAATCTGCCCCAAACCATAAACATTGTCCTAATATGCGTGGATCCACGGTCCAGCTTTAGAAACAGGAAGTAAAGAGCATTAGCCTGTTGATGGTGAGATGTGTGTTCTGTGCAGTTCTGCTCAGTACTGACCCGGTGCTGAGGTGTTTCCTCAGACAGCTCTATTTTTAGACGAGCTGTCTGAGAGGAATTAATACCAGCTCAGTGTGACACCAGCAGCTATTTCAGTTCAGCATCCCTGCTCACGTTGTCGTGGAAACAGATAGAGATTTTGATTGGTCCACCTGGGAGGGCTGGCTGGGGGGGTGAACGACGTGATACGTAGGGAGATCCTGCTCTGGCGTCACTGACCATGTAAGGCTTCAGGACCGTTGCAGTGAGTCACAGTTGTCGAATCTGTGAAGGCTGAACATCATCATCCCACGTTGCAGACAGAACAGATCACAGGAAGCTGCAGCATTGAAAGCAGCACAATATAGATCTGTGCTTTCACGCTGACCCAGAAACTCGCTTGGTCCATTTTAAAGTGAAGGACACAGATCCAGAAAACAAGGAGCTGTTTGTTCTCCATCTATAAATACCTCTTGATTATTTCTGTCCCGGCTGAGGCAAAATTTAGTGACCCCCCCACAGCTGCCAGAGCAGGGAGCTGTTTTTACAGCACAGAACCTCTCTGAGCCCAAACCACAATTACAGAGAAGCTGCTGAGGAAAGCATCAGTATAACCCCACCCACCCAAACCACACTCTGATCTGCGTCCAAGCGCCCCTTCCTGCTATGCTGTTGCTGGTCTGGACCCTGGAGCGACACCCGGGCTGAACGAGAGACAGAGGATTTTTAAAGTGCGTGCTCATCACAGGTTCAGACTCACTTACACCAAACCAGACAATGGAGCAGACCCTCCACAGTTCTGTTTCAGTCCATTGAGTGCATCAGCTGTCTGCTTTATGGCGATCCTGTGGTTGTGCTGGGGCCGTACAGCCAGTGGCACCCTCAGCAAGAACCACCCCCATGTTCTGCTGGGTCCAGTGGATCCGGATTGAGCAGCATCGAGGTGACACAGCTCCCGCTGACACTGAGGGAACCACAGGGAGCCAGGTGCATCATGGGACACCAGGTATATGGCTGCAACCACACAGAGAGACAGCTGAGACCTCCCCCAACACTTTCAGAGTGTGCTTACATAAACACAATAGATGAGCGCGTTGCCATAGTAACGCTCAATTCTACATTCACACAGGAAGTAAAAAGGAAACTCGATTAATTGACCAGACAGACAGACACGCTAGTCTGACGTCCAGGTGTTAATGCGCCAATCAGCATCTGGATGCTTCACACCTGGTCCCAGCAGGAGGCTCAAGATCATTGCAGCTCTAGTTAACCAAGCAAGGCCTGAGCTGAGCCAGCTCCACATCCACAGGTTCTGAGTTTCATGAATGGGACAGATTGCAGATTTTGGTCGTTTAGCATCTTCGAACTTGAGATTGAGCTGCTGCTTTATAATTTTATGTTGGCAAATGCTGCCAACAAGAACTTATTAACATGTTTGTGTAAATACAAGCTGAGTTTTACAGGATCTATGATGGGTTTAGGAAAAAACGTTTCAGTTTGAGAAAGGCGATGTAGGAACTGTTTTCACTGCTTCCCTTTTGTGTGTGTGTGTGTTTGTGTGTGTGTGTATGTGTATGTGTGCGTGTGCCTGTGTGTGTGTGCCTGTGTGCGTGTGCCTGTGTGTGTGTGTGTGTGTGTGTGTGTGTGTGTGTGCCTGTGTGTGTGTGTGTGTGTGCCTGTGTGTGCGTGTGCCTGTGTGTGTGTGCCTGTGTGTGTGCGTGTGTATGTGTGTGTGTGTGTGTGTGTGTGTGTGTGTGTGTGTGTGTGTGCATGTGTGCGTGCGTGTGTGTGTGTGTGTGTATGTGTGTGTGTGTGTGTGTGTGTGCGTGCGTGTGTGTGTATGTGTGTGTGTGTGCGTGTGCGTGCGTGTGTGTGTGTGTGTGTGTGTATGTGTGTATGTGTGTGTGTGTGCGTGTGTGTGTGTGTGTGTGTGTGTATGTGTGTATGTGTGTGTGTGTGTGTGTGTGTGTGTGTGTGTGTGTGTGTGCCTCTGCCCCCTGGTTCCATATCCCTCAGAGAGCCGCTCTCTGTGTTTCAGCAGTGAAGCGGTGAAAGAGCACGTGGCAGGCATCGCTGCTGGTGGTTACCCCGCCACAATAAAAGCCCCTCCTCGGCCTGAGCTGAGCTAAATGGCTGTCATCACTTGTCTCGTGCCACTGACTCACAGCGTTGCACAACGTTCCCGCTGTCGTCTTGATTGTCGAGTGGCGGTGTCTCCTGTGTACAGCGCTGCCTCCAGCAGATGCACGGCAGAGGGAGGCTGCAAGGATCAAGAGGCTCCCTGTGATCCGATTCCTTGGCTGGAGTCGCATCAAAGTCTGCGGTTTAAAATGAAGCAAATCTGGATCTTCACACAGAAAATGATTACTTAAAAATTCTCTGATTTCAGTCCAAATAATCAACAAATTAATCCGATGGAGTGGAGCCTTTGTAATGATGTGAACGTTGGTTCACACAGAACCCACTCTTGACCCGGTTGGCTGGTTCTTCTTCTTATTACACAGCATCTTCATAAAGATTCACTCAGTTCATTGAAACAGCACCAAAACTCATCTGGAGGCACTTCAAAGAAAACGCCCCCCCCCCCCCCCCCCCCCCCCGTGAGCAGCACCAGGAACCCGCCTCCAGCAGAACCACGTCCTTTGAGACAAGCTGCCTGTGATCCTCTTTGATCCAGTCAGAGACTTTGTCCTCTACCACCGGCCACAGGACCAGGTGAAGCCAACAGAAGCAGGACCCGTGTGTTCTGTTGGGTCCTGTCTGTTCCTGTGTCCAGCTCACTTCACTTTATTTATAAAGCACCAATCTAATGGAACTGTGAGACTGACTTGGCCATAAAACGTGTCATGAGCTGAACTCGCTGTGTTGGTGCCAGGTCTGAACCTCCCTCCTTCCATCATAATATCAAACTGCAGTGTGTGAGCGATTGCAGTATTTTCTCACCACTGAGGCAGTGACTCAGAGCAGAACCAGCTTCAGGCGTTGACTCTTCCAGCTCCTCGTGTGATTCAAAGCTTGAGCGTCATTCAGCTCAGCTCCAGAGGTGCCGACTCAGATGACGGCTCAGCTCTTTGTGCTTCATATTGGACTTTAAGGTGAGACCGACCTGAGCTGAGACCTAAGAAAGAAGAACCCTCTCTTCTGTCCTTGACTCACGACTCTGTCTGCTTCAATTCTGTGTGACTCATTTAAATACTCTGTCAATGAATCGTATTGCTGTTTTGAAACTTTTACTGCTTTTATAAGGAAACACCTGCAGCACTTTTATTTTGAATCAGCGTAAAGGTCAGGTTTGAACTTCTCTAGCTACACATGTTGACTCGTGCTAATGCTGCTTCACAGGACCAGGGCATGAGCCTGAGGGGCGGCACTTGAGTCAGAGCTGTTGGTTTGGTTCACTTCAGACGCCTTTCATCCTCCCACCAGAGACAAGTAGAATTCAAACGGTGTCTTTATTCAAATGAGATGCAAATAGCTGGTTGGTGCTGCTAGGACAGAACCAGATTCACACAGAACACTCTGGGGTCATGAGTTGCTGTGTTTCTCATCATGCCATCATATTATCTTTCTGATTCTGTAATTGATTGATTTCAGTCTGGATCCAAACTCTTGCTAAACTATGGAACTAAATTGGTTTTCATCAGAAGCACAGAATCGTTTGCAGGCAGAGACTGACATTAGTCCTGCAGTCGGAGCGAGGCCCAAACGCGCCACAGAGACACACAGCCCTTTGGACCGAACCGCGGTGGTTTGTTCTGCGCTGGCTCAGCCCGGCCTCTCTGCTCCCAGACATGCGGTAAGCCTCTAATCCGCCCTTCAGAGACCAGGGGACCACACAGAGTCTGACGCTCTGACTCCTACGCAGGGTTTGCAGACTGTGATTCAGGCGCCTCAGAGCTGTTTCCAGCAGACATCCAGAAATCAGTGTTTTGACTTTCAGACTCTGCTCAGACCCAGACTCGGTTTCTTGCCTGCAGAGCTTTTAGGCTGCGTCTAGTCTCAGTTGAGACGACTGTCAGACCTCAGCAGCAGCCTCATCAGCCTCTCACCGCTTCCATAAATAGAGGCTGTTTTCACGGCCGCAGTCTCAGCTGTACCCAAGCGAGCAGACGCTGCTGCTGCCTGGTGGTTTTGGGGTGTTGCACTGCATTCCTTCTCCTGAGCAGCCTGGAGGAATGTGAGGAATGCTGCAGCATGTGACAACACTCACACTCTTCAGGAACGTCTGAATCCATGAGCCAGAGCTAGAGCAGCAGCTAGATCTAGGTAGTGAGGCTCCATTGGGAAGGTTTGATCTAACAGCATTACTGGGACTCACTGGGACAGACTGGGACAGACTGGGAAAGACTGGGAATCCTATTCGGACTAGACAGTTTATATCTTGATTTTGACTGTTGTTACTTGCATGTGAGATTCAAAACACATTTAAAACAGTAACAATAATAAAATATAGGTGGACAGAGAACCGGCTGTCTCTACAGCTGGTGCTCTTCGGCCCAACGAGGGCCGGCTCCGGGCATAGGGAACTTGCCTGCTGCATTCAGAAAAAAATGTGCGTAAACACAAATACAGGGCACAAAATCATGATCTCGCCTAGGGCGCCAACTTGGCCCTGGGTCCGACCTACACCCAACCTGCTCATGACTGCCTTATTCGCTGCTTCAGGATATTTGTTTGTTAGCAACTTCATGGGACGGAAACCTCCTGTAACCCCTGTGACCCCTGTGACCCCCGACCCAGGTCAGCAGCTGGTGCTGAATTCACACCTCGACTCCTTCACCCGAGAAAGAGACGAACTACTGCCTCCCCTGCTCCACCTGTCAACCTTGGTCCTACCTAAGGGTCCCATCCACCCTCACCTGTGCTTTAGTCATTACCAGATAAAATATGTTAAACACACATCATTTTACAGACACTTTAAATAACTCAGTAATGACTTTTATATCTCTTCTTATCATGTCGTATCAGGATTCATTCAGCTCATTAAGATGCATATTTCAGATCAGCTCTGATCTGAGGCTGAGCAGATGAACAAAGGAGAGAAGCCACTTGGAGCTGCTGTGGGTTTAGGATTTAAGGTGCCTGAACATTGTGGACGCAGAGAGAAACAGTCATCGTGGTGCAAAGTCCAAATGACCCAGAGCAGGTTTAGCTCATGCAAGAACTGAGACGAGCAAACAGGAGAGAAAGGGTTCAGATCTCCTTCTGGCGTCACGCTGTTCTGAGATTTGGACCCGGCTATTTACAGCAGACTGTGGGTCGGCTCAGGTCTAAGTCAGGGCTCAGAGATGCAGATTTTCTGTTCTACATTGAGTCATACTGACGTTGTATGTTTGTCTTCAGATCAGATTCTCCCTCTGTTGGTTCTCTTTGACGCTATAGGTCAAACTCATGACGTCACGTGGGCGTCGGCTGTGTAACAATCATGTCTCCGGCTTGAGGCTGTGTTTGAAAGCTGATGGTTCTGCAGCTCTCAGCTCTATTTTTGGGCTGGAGTGCTGGGAGAAGTCTGTGGTGGTGGTGGTTGGAGGAGGGTCGTTGGGTGGTGGCTCCCTTGGAGTCTATATTTAGGTTCGTCTCCAACCAACAGAGGAGGCGCCGCCTGTGTGGTGACAAGGGGGAGGCTGGAGGGTCAGGCTGAGCTGTGACTGGACCTTCACACTGACACTGGTTCACACATAGTTCAGCAGAAAAACATCAGGAGGAAACAGGGATTTTATGAGCAGGAGGTCCGTACAGAGCACGTCTGCCAGTTCGCTCTGGGTGAACACGTCCTGGAGAACCTGACCTCCGTCTGCCCTTGGCAAAAAAGTGTAAAAGTAAAGTAAAAGTTTATTTGATCAAGTATACTGAAGTACATTTCTATTGTATACTTTACAGATTAAGTATACTTATGTGAATCTACTTCTAGTATTCTTGAGTTTACTCAAAAATTCCCTACAAGTATATTTTAAATGTTTTAAACCTTAAACTTTAAGCACAAATGTAGTCACGTTTTATGTACTAGTAACTGCAATAAAATGCACTTTAAATAAACTTGCGGATACTAATTATGTACTTCTAGGCTACTAACTATACTGAACAACTAAACTATTAGTGTACTTCATACAGGCTATTAGTATACCTGTAGTTTCTAGATTATAGTGTAGCAATAATGTTTGAACTTCATTGACCCCACATTTGGGAACTTTAATTTTGAACCAACCCCCGTGGGAGGTAGTACAAAGTGTCTTTTTCAAGGACACCTGGGGGCCCGAACCTGGAACCATCTGAGGTCTGACAACTATAAGAAAAATATTTTTAACTTTATTCTCAGTGAACTAACTGTTTAAGGTTTTGTACACTTAATCACATACATTGTACTTGAAAAATATGACTAAAAAAGTCTAAAGAAAAGATACAACAGTGCTGTTTACTTAGAAGATGGTTCATTGGGTTAAATCAAGGACTTGCCATCTGGTTGCAAATGATAATAACAATGAAAATTGTTGTTATTAAAATAGTTGGTAGTCCATCCACTGCTAAACCAATATGAATGCAACTAAATCAGTCATCACAACATACGTTTTGTAACCAAGGATTGTGTAATATAATAATAATAATAATAAATTAATATTTCTGATTTCCCCTGTGATGTAATATCTGCCAGTAAGTCTGTTAAAATACGTCACATGAGGATGAAGAATATTCAGTAAAGCAGCAAACCTTGCACCTTTTTGTGTGGGTTATTAAAATGCACATAAAACTCAGGTTCACCTACATTATGCGCTGTTAACGCTTTGTATTTTCCCTGATAGTATTCCTACCTCATACATTCATTTTACTCATAACTCATTCACCTGACACATTTCTGTATACTTGTCAGTTTACGTCAAGTATACTTGAGTATAATTATGAATATAAATGAAAAACACTTTTTTTTACTTGTATAAGTATAAACCAAGTTACTAGAGCACTTGATTAAACTTTGGTTGAGAATATTTTAGTAAATATGCACGCAGAATTGAACTTAAAGGATACTTTTCCTTTTTAGTTCAAAACAAGTATCACAGGAACAGACAGTACCAATAGTATGCTTTAATGTACTACATTTTGCCAAGGGTGGTCCCAATTAACTTTCTTTAGTTGTTGGTTTACTTTTTCTGGGTTAGAAGCAGCAGCTCAAACAGAAACTGAGTCACGCTGACACAAGGTAGAACATTTACTGTAAATACACACACTGCAAACAGTTGCAGGTGACACAGTTACAGACTGCCATCAGCAAAAAAGGAAAACAACTGAGCTGCTCTCCCTCTGACCTTTGACCTCTACAGTACACTCCTCTGGACTTCTTGCTGGTCCCAAAGAACAGAATCAAGCTCAGGGATGTCGGGAGACGTCACCTGAACTGACACCTCAGACAATCACATGTCTTTGGTGAGGACCTGTTACTGCAATACTGTAGTAGTAGTAGTAGTAGTAGAAGAAGAAGTCATACAAAAAATCTTAAACTCTTTAGACGTTTGTTCAATAAACTGCACATTTTATTTTTTTAAGAACATGCAGCATCCAAAAAAGATTGGATGACCTTGATCAAATCCAGATTTTGTGGAAACGTCTCTATCTTCAGCATCAAGGGTTAAAACACAGCGGTAGATGATGGCAGCTAACGTGTCTTTAGTTCAAAAACTTGCAAAAGACACTGCAAAGTTTGCAAAAGACGGCCCAGCACTGAGCAAAGGTTCTTTGAAAGCACCTGCTTGTTCCCTTCTCCCTTTCCTTCTATTGAACTGTGTGTAGTCAGGGTGGGGACCAATGCTAATGCTAATGCGTACAGTCACTGTTAGCCTGCGGGCCGGACACGCCCTCGTCATTGGCACGTTAGCTTGGCTACTAATTCTCCAGGTGACTCAGCAGCTTGATAAATATTCAAAGTCACATTTGCTACTTTAACCTGTTTCTGCTTTTACTTGACTTCTACCTGGATAGGTGACAAGTCTTCCCTTCATCATCCAATTGTTTCATCTCTTTGACTTGTGCAAGCACAGCTGCAGGACGAAGGACAAGTAAACTCAAGAATAGTGTTTTGGTTTTTGTTGTGTAGACACACACAGGTACCGGACAATAGAACAACCTGTATATAGCACCTGTGGGAGTCGATCTGT
Organism: Betta splendens; assembly: GCF_900634795.4. Lineage (NCBI taxonomy): Eukaryota > Metazoa > Chordata > Actinopteri > Anabantiformes > Osphronemidae > Betta > Betta splendens. Next base: position 532,480 of record NC_040884.2, read on the forward strand.
CCTCTGTAAAACAGGTGATGTTTGTGTTTGACACAGTTATTAAGGGATAGTCTGAACCCAGCTGACTGTGAGTGGACCGTGTCCACTGATCTGGATCCTGGATGTCCTTATGGTCAGCAGAGGGAATTCAATTCAATTCAATTTTATTTATATAGCGCCAAATCACAACAAAGTTATTTCAAGGCACTTTACAAAGTAAGGTTTAAAACCTCACACAACTAAACCCAACAAATCCCACATACAGCAAGCATTTAATTTGACAGCAACAATGGAGAGGAAAAACTCCCTCTCTAACGAGGAAGAAACCTCCAGCAGAACCAGGCTGGATGTGGGCGGCCATCTGCCTCGACCGGTTGGGGTGAGGGGAGAGAGAAAGAAGAGCACAGCAACAACAACAACAGAGCACAGGCAGGATGGTAGGACCAGGGACTGGATGCAGGCAGGATGGTTGGATCCGCAGCTGCCCATCACAGACAACAAACTTTGAGTCCAATGATGCCTGTAAGTGTGGACAGAGAGGGAGAGAGAGGGAGAGGCACAACTACTCGAGAGAAAGAGACAAGGTTAGTTAAACATGGGACAATGATGGGAGGTTATGGGACAGAGGAGGTAGAAGGAAACATAGGAGCTCAGTGTATAAATGAAGTCCCCCAGCAGTCTATGTCTATTGCAGCTTAACTAAGAGATGGTTCATGTGACTAACAATCATTGCCAGTGACCTGAACCATCTCTAACTATAAGCTTTATCAAAAAGGAAGGTTTTAAGCCTAATCTTAAAGGTGGAGAGTGTGTCGGTCTGAGCCAGAGTCTGACGGCAGTCTGAGGTTCCAGTATTTTTCCAAAGATCAGACTTCCTGTGTGCAACAGAAACAATGATGTGCATGATGCTTCAGGCAGCAGTTTCCTGGAGTTTTGGCTTGGTCAGCACCAGCGTCTGCTCCATCAGGACTCAGAGAACAAAAGGAAGTGTCCACAGGACAAATGACTATTGTGGGCAGAGAAGCGACCTGAGAAAGGTTGCGTTCACATCGGGACAACAATTCATGGCATTAAATACCTGGGAGGAGAAAGATAGATCAGAGTCAAGGTTTCTTCAGGACAAAGACGGGAAGAAATTTAGACTAGAGACAGTTCTGGAGGGTTCTGACACCCCAGACAGTTAGTGTGACTGTCTCACACTGGAATTTAGGTTTCAGTCACACAAAAAACCAGCAGCAAAGTTTTCTCTCTCATTCATTTTCATGGTCTCCTAAGGACATGTTCTACTGACCTGGATTAATGGACACAGCCAACAGGGTCATTTTGGTCTTAACCTTACCGAGTCCATCCATCCATCCATCCATCCATCCATCCATCCATCCATCCATCCATCCATCCATCCATCCATCCATCCATCCATCCATCCATCCATCCATCCATCCATCCATCCATCCATCCATCCATCCATCCATCCATCCATCCATCCATCCATCCAGTGGGGCAGCAGTCTGAGCAAAGAGTTCCACACTCCTAGCCAAATCTACACAAGCAGTCAGATCTAGACCCGCAGCCAGATCTAGACCAGCAGTCAGATTTAGACCAGCTGCCAGATCTAGACCAGTAGGCAGATCTAGACCAGTAGGCAGATCTAGACCAGTAGGCAGATCTAGACCAGTAGGCAGATCTAGACCCGCAGCCAGACAGACCTTCTCTCTACTGTCTGTTCCTGTGTTGTCTGAGTTTGATCTGGGTTTGTTTATCCACCAGGAAGAATGGGAATCTGAGAGTCAACCTCTGGATGGCATGACATCTCAGATAAAGGCTTGAACACGTGCCTAGAAGCAGCGACAGAAACCTGTTCACACATCTATTCTCTGTTCACTGAGGGTCTGACTGGGAAGGATTGCTTCTGACTTAATTTTTCAGCAGAACCTCAGAGGCTTGTGACTTGTCTGAATCAGGCCTTGCTTCAGTTGACAGCAGGTTATGGAGTGAAAGCAGGAATATTCTCCTGATGTCACAGGGCTGGACAAAGAATATTCACAGAAGCAGTCTGGTTAATTAAAACCCCATGATCGTTTGCCAATTGAGCGTCTTTACTGCCCATCTCCCGTCAGACATGTATGTGACTCATTAAGACAGCTGCTGCCTGCCTGAGATTCTCAGAGCCTGAACACATGGAGTTTCCCCAGGGAACAGCGAGCAGAGTGATGAGCCAGCAAAGCGTCCAGGTGACCCCGCCTCTCGCCCCATGACAGCTGGGCCCGGCTCCAGCTCCACCTCACCCTGACAAGGATAAAGTGGTGAGAGCTGATTCTGACCAAAATATGCTGCTCTGTTACTGGAGGCTGTAATGCTACTGAGTCCACATTCTGGACCACATTCTTCTGGTCCGCGGGGTCTGCAGCGCTGTTAACTCATCACCTTCTGTGCTGGTGAAGCACAGAAACTTTAATCATTTTGATTCCGGTGTGCAACCTGGATTTTGATCAGGACCTGAACTCATTATTAGGGCCGTAACTTAAGAGAAGAAAAACCTTTA